>NW_011948426.1:2139975-2140274 GCF_000503995.2 Ceratosolen solmsi marchali | reverse complement strand
CGTTTCTTATTTCTTGCACTTTTTCCATTACTTTTTCCCCATGACTTTTCACCTTCTTTCACTCTGTCATATTTCCTTTCACTTTCTCAATTCCACTGGCTATCTCAGGTTTACTATATTTGCTGCCAACAGTTTCCATACTCTGGCTCCGCCCGCTCTTTCCGACCCTTTACGGGTATTCGACTGTCGGTGAGTCTTTATTTATTTTCGTACAAAGGTTGGCCACCACCACGCAACGCAACACGCGTTTGACCGATTTTTTCACCCCCCCCCCCCTCCACCCCTCCCAACCCCCCCAT
>NW_011948426.1:2120157-2139778 GCF_000503995.2 Ceratosolen solmsi marchali | reverse complement strand
TTTCCCCCCCCCCCCCATCCATCCATCCATACCCTCCAATAACAACTCCGTTCAAGCGCGAGTATTCATTTTTTATTTTCTTCTATTATTTTCTGGTATGAACTTGTTTTTTTTTTTTTTTTATATAAGGAATATATTTTTTCTTCTGTATTATATAAATATATATATATATATATATATATATATATATATATATATATAGAGAGAGAGAGAGAGAGAGAGAGAGAGAGAGAGAAAGAGAGAGAGAGAGAGAGAGAGAGAGAGAGATAGAGAGAGATGTTCATTGTGATTTACCGGTTTCTTTTGCTCTCGATTTTCACAAATTTATCATGGGCAGCATTCGAACGGAACGTGTTAATATTCCATTTATTTCTGATATTTTTGTGAAATTAATGCAAATTTAATATATGTTTGATTGATTGATTTATTTATTAAGGTTAGCATAGTAATTTCGGTGATTATTTTTCATTTTAATCATAATTTAATGTATTTGAATAAGTGACTTTTCAACGTATTGTAAAATTATTAGTAAGTAAAGTTTTCTATACAAAGACACAATATGTCCTACTTTCATAGTATTTTTCTTTCCTTTTTTCTTTTTTTCTCTACTCTCTGTTTGATATCTTACAAGTTTCTACCATATTGGCGACTGTAAGATTAAAAAGTATAAACTACTATTAGTTACAGCAGGTATATATATATATACCCTGTGACCATAAAATTGATAATCAGCTCTTTCTCATTGTTACATTCAAACGCAATTAAAACCTCTTGAATCAATTTTTTTCCAAAATTAAATGAAAGAAAAAAGAGAAGAAAAATTATTCTTAAGACAGTTTCGAATAACGTTCTTCTGGTCGTTAAAAGCTATTATATAAAATTCATTTGATACGTTGAAATTAGTATACTTCGTAATTAATGTAAAAGCTTATTTTGTATTATAATTATTGGTTTTGAAATTACACTTAATAGAGAAGTAAACTTATTATTATTCACAACAATATGTTTATGAGATTATGCATAAAAGCTTCTCCAGGAAGTTTTATTAACAGCCTTTGTATATCAAAGTTTAGCATTTTAAGACATTAAATGTAATTTATTCTATAAAATATTATATAAAGTAAAAGTGAGAGCGTTTTATTAATATATTAGATAAACAAATAATTTTCGTGTATAGAACATTTGAAGTGAGTTCGTTTAAAAGTAGTGAAATACTTTAATTAGCCTAGCGAGGAAATATTACTTAGACATTGATAAAAATGCTTCAATTACCGAAAATACTGACAAAAGAATACTTGTGACAGAAAAAATCCGTTGAAAGTATCGGAAACTCAAAAAATGAAAGAAATCGACGGTGCAGCTTCCTACGACTAAGAGTAAAACCTTGTTGCATCCCCCGCGCCGGCAATTTAATTACAGTGTTAATTAAGCGCTTAGTTACAGTATAATTCTACTAAAAACTAGTGAAGCTTTTCATATACTCGTGATAAATTTAGTCGAATACTTTTTCTCTGTTTAGCGAGTTTAATTTACAATTAATTTACCGTAATACCGCCTTAAAAGCCTCTGTCATTTTATAAAAATTTTCTCTATTCTCTCGCCCATTATTTGTCATTTTTTTCCCTGTCTCATTTCCATAAGTGAAAAATAGTGGAACGCATACATTCCTGTTATCTCTAAGAAAATAAAAAGGAGAAACAATTGTCCATATTTTGCGGAGTGCGACACGTGTGTGATCCCATGATTACATATGATGGGGATGAAAGTTTAAAAAACAAAGAACAAAACAAAACAAAATAGAAAGTCAAATTTCCAATCCATTGTATAGGCCGTGGAGTGAAATTTTCCCTTTCACTCCTTCTTCTTCTCCTTCTGTCGACGCAACGCGAAGAAAATGATACGGGTGAGACTTATTCAAGCTCATAGGCGTAAAGGCGCGAAAGTGTGCTATTCAAAAATTAACGAGCTCCGGAGGGAAGCGAACTCGCGCGTTTCCCTCGTGAAAGGAAACGGGAGGAAATTGAAGATGACGATGCTAGGGGTTGCAGCGGGTCCGTTTCTCATTCCGTCTCACTCTCTCATTACGCAACCAAAACTTCAATAAGAGAGTATACGCGCAATAAACACACTCTCTCTCTTTCATTCACACGCACGCACACACACACACACACTCTCTCTCTCTCTTTCATTCACACGCACACTCGCGAGCACACGCACGCACACGAATCCACTGTGCCCTTTCTCTTTCTGGAGCGCAGTCGGTGGCTGTCGGCAATGCATGCACGTATGCACACGTGCACTCGTCGTATTATGTCGCGCGTCAATATTCTTGTCGCGTCAGCCAACCAACACCTCTTTGCTCGGCTGCATTTTACCTCGAGTTTAATATGTGCTTTGGTGTATGTTTGCACGAGAAAATAACTATGCGTGTTTGCCTACAACACATCGACAGAAAGTTGATTTCTTTTACTCTCTCTCTCTCTCTCTCTCTCTCTCTCTCCCTCTCTCAAGATTCTTAAAAGTTCCTTTGTGAATGAAAATCTTGAGCTTCGTATGTACTATTAACTGAGCTACCGCTTGGCGTACATTGTGCATCTCATTTCACTTTTGCGCATTAAGGGTGACATACTATTAAATCAATAAACACATAATGTCACGTGTGTATTTTTATTAACGCCTTCTAGCATTGGCCTGTGAAATTTAATTCGAGATCTACTAATCGTTTCATAAGAAGCCTCATACAATGACTTGATAGTTCACGGTTACTCAATTTCTACAAAATTATAGTAAAATTCATTTATGCTATGAAACTTATTGAATCTTCTTATTGGATGCTTAACGTTTCGTTATCCCTGCTTCGTTATCTTCATATCCACGCATACAGGTGGTTAGTAATGTTTTATACTATTTGTTTTTAAAAACAATCACCAGAATCTGCTAAGGTATTTCAATTGATAATTTTTCATCGGAAATAATGACAATTTTTCCTAGTTCAATTATTTTCATCTTTTTATGCATAATGTACGGCTATTAGTATTGATATGTTTTTTGTATGTATTCGATATCCTAAATTGGAGAGCTTGGTAATCCATGATTATCTAAAAACACATTTGAACAATCATTTATTTTACAAATTCACACGAGTCTTTCATCAACCTTGTTTGCATATCTAATTATGATAATGATGATAAAATAATCCATTCGCAATACTCGATCTGACGATCAGCTATTTTTCCACTATTGCTGTTACTACTATAATCTAGCCATTATTGATGCTACTACTATTACTACTATTACTGATACTTTCACTATTACTGGTATTGTTGCTACTAGTGTCAGTGTTAGGTTATTACTACTTTTACTATCACTATTAATATTATCGATTCTACCACTGTCGAATCCTACAGCTATAAAATTACTGCTATTTCTATCGCAATCATTATTATTGTTCATCATCATCATCATCATCATCATCATCTCCTTCTTCTTCATAGGATTATTATTACTATTATTGAAATTTTAATAAAGTGACTCGCGCAGTTCTTCTCTATTTTTCCAACTATTCGATACAGGAATGTAAACGAAGCGGCATAACTCATATGCGTACGTTCATTCGCGGCGAGAGTGCGACGTCCTTGGGGCCACCCCATCGCGGCCCTTTCACTCGTCTCGTACAGTCAGCAACACAGAGGGATGTACCGTGCACGACAAATTCCGTTTACTCCTCGTCAGATAAAGAGGCACCTCCCTTTTCATTCTCTAGCCGTGTAAATTGTAAATTCTAGCCTCCCGGTCCGTAACCCCATTCCTCCTTCGCCCATCCAACCGCCGTCACGCAACCAGCGCAGTGCGAGTGCGTGTCAACAAGGGTTATACACGCATACAGATGCCGGCTTTGTCGATGCCGAGATAAACAATTTTCCTTTATGACGAGCTACATAATCTACTCTCCTTCTTACGCTTGAATTTTTACTTTCAGACTAAGAGTCGAAAAGAATTTGGCGGCGCATGCGGAGTATACGGTAAACAATGCTTTTGCTAAATTCAGAGTACACAATGGAACGGCTGATTTTCCTAGTTGGCTGAGTCACGAAAAACTTTGATGCGCATTTGTTTGCCAACTTTTGTAAATATTTTATTGTAGAAATTACGATCGACTTGAACAACACTTTACCAATTATATTTAGACTAAACCATTCCCACTAACGAGAAAGATTTATTTATTTATTTTGTTCATTGAAAATGACTGTTTACTAACATACTCATATAATAAATCAATCGGAAATAATTTTTGTAAATGTTTTAATTTAGTAAAAATATCTATAATATCGGGCGAAAATCAGGTATTTTAAGGTCTCGTTTCACTTCGTTTTTATCGCTGCAACATTCACTTGAAATTCAACGGCTAATTTACGAGCTTTCAAAATTTAAATTAAAACAAATTTGAAAATCAATAGAGAATATTATAAATCGATAATATTTATCGGCTATATAAGATAAATGTTAACAGAGTAATTTTATTAATATTATTTGCACCACTAGCATCCATTACTATCAGTCTTTAAAATAATTTAATAGCCGAGTGAAAATCAGCGGTATTTCATTTATACGGAAGATAAACGGAAACCATTATTAAATTGAAATAACAAATAAGGCAAAAAAGGCAAGGAAAAAAAAAGGAACGCCCCGTAGTATTTATTAAAAAGAACATTCTTTTCGCAATGGGAGATCTAAGGAATCTCACGGATGGTCGTAAAAGCGGTCAAGGGAAACCTATAGACGAAGGTTAAAGTGATTTTCCCGTACGTTTCATGTGGATATTCGGTAATGCTTCCTTCTAAGTACGTGCCCATAATATTTGTAATATCCATCCAACAAGGGATAGTCGAGTATAGTCATGTATGAAACGAAGTTGCTTACATGAATGAGGGGCATCTACACAACTATATTTATTGCTACATAACCATATTTATTTAATTGTATGAGAAAGATTATGATTCTGAAGTATATGAGTAACAACGTAAATACAGCGAGAAAGCTGACATAGTACCGTTTTACAAATCTGTTTATGATCTTAATAACATTGAATTAAAATTCCACGTTGGAAAAAAATTGCAAATAATAACAAAAACAAAATGATAAAATATAAAAGTATAATAGTATGTGCATGCAAGTTTTTAGATTTATATCTTGCATTATCGCTTCTCCATTACAATAAATATAATATTTTCATTTCACAGTTGATAATACAAATATTTTCAAAAGTTTTTTCAAAATATATACATTTGTTTTGCAAAAGTTTTAGAAATATAACAAAGTTGTATAATATTCTCGTTGCTTATTATTTATTATTTTTGCATGAAATATCATAATCATACATAATTTTGCCTATTTTCACAGACTACGTTGATATAGAAGACGGAAATATTTAATATTATGTTAATTTTTAGATTATAATAGAATTGAAAAGTGGAAGGGCGGCGACGTTGCAAATAGTTTATGCGCATTGATGAGATTTTCAATGAAAGTTCATTGCTTCGACAGATCATCTAGTCGGTTAAAAGAAACGACTTGGCGATTAATGAATAGCTGATGTTGTTATTATATTATATTTTGAAATGTAGATACAAACTGTTTTGATATATGTGAATAAATAAATAAATTTTGCAGCAAGCTTCTGCCAATTATTAACGAGTATTTTTTAATTCCAATTTATGATGAGTGAAACATTTGGCTAGCCTATAGAGATGAGAAGGCAAAGTTGTAATTGTATTTAAAAACAACAACAAAAAGAAAAGAAAAATAAAGTAGAAAACATAATAAATAAGTCGATAAAACCGAACGAGCGAATCGTTATTTATATTTCGCCAGAATAATCACCAACATTTCTTACAATCACGCTCAGTGTTATCGAATTCGCGTTTAAAACTGATGACCGAACAAGCTGATGGGATAATCCTCTACTTCTGTTACTTGTCCAAGAAGATAATTCGCAGAGTTGCAGAGTAAGGTAGCTATAGAACGATGGAAGATAGGGGCGTTGAGCCAGAGGCCATTCATATCAGCTTTACGGGTATTAAGGACCATGGCACCTACTATCCCGAATGGCAACACTGGATCATGCCAAATGCCGATGTAGATTAGTTGGAGGAACTTGCCGGTGTTTCGTGTTTCTCTGTTCGGTCATTCAAAGAAATACACACGTCAGCTGCTTCAATACGAATATTCGTGTCTTTTCATTCGATACTCTTTCTCTCTCTCTCTCACTCTCTCTCTCTCTCTATCTCTCTCTCTCCCTCTCTCTCTCTCTCTCTCTCTCTCTCTCTCTCTGTGTCTCTCTGTTTCTCTCGATATTAGTTGAAAATTGCATTGCTCGAGAGGGAAGTCATGGGTGGGTAGTACTAGTATCTCGCGGAGAGACGCTGGTAAGCCAGCGACTGAGTAGCGGCTAACAAGTCAACTTGTAGCCAGGGGGACTGAGTGAGAAAGGAGAAACAAGTAAACATAGCGAAAGCTGCACGGAGTCGGTTGCGCGGCCCCGTGGTCGGGTGGGAAGAGGGGAGTCGAAAGACGAACAGATGGCTGCCACGAGCACACGACAACGAGGTCATTCGAAGTTAAGTCAGCAGCAGGTAGAGGCTATTTCTCTATCACGCTCATCTTGCGCCGAATATGCTTAAGAATAATAAGCGCGGGAGTCGGCTCATCTCGGATGGCAAAAATTGCAAAATATTCGCTGCCGCTGCTCGTTTGAAAAGTCTCGGCGCTAGTTGGTTGGCTGGCACAGTGTATTTGCCGAATCGAGAATGCCAACGATCTTCCTAATAATCCATTTACTAAAGGTACCGATCAGGCCTTCGGTTATCTCGTGTTATAGTTTAGCGACAGGGGAGGGGGGGGGGCGTGTCCTTGTAAACATTGTAGGTTCCTTGTAAAGGCATAGATTGTCGACGATTGGTCGCAAAGTACCGCGTTGATTAGCCATATGGCTCATCCTTATTTATCGCCATGATAGAAATAGACTTCCACATACGCGCGACGATAACATTTGAATATGAAAGAATAAAAGGGATCACCGTCAGCAGCTGGACTATAAAAAAGAGCAGCCATGTAATTTTCGGAATTCCAACCGATAAATGGATATAGCTCCGGAAGAATAAATTTCAGCGAGATTAGTTAACTCGTCGCTTAACTCTGCTAGAAAAGGCGGAATGGAGCCCAGTGCACAATTACCGCGTGAATCGAGGAAATAATCCCGAACGAGATCGTGTCGGGAGATTGTATGTATGGGTAGGGCGAGTGAGTGTGCCGTGAGAGGTGCGAAAAATAAGGAGGATAGGGTAAGAAAGTCTAAAGCCGCGAGTCCTGAAGATTTCAGGCAGAATTCCGGCTTATTTATGAGCAACCATTCAATTAACATTTCCGGGGCGCTCGATGCAGCTTCCCGTGGACGCCCACCGATCGACGAACGGGAGATGAAGGTGGATGGAGTTGGAAAAAGTGCTCGAGGGACATTTATCAGCCGAAGGAGCCCGATGAGGCGCTCCTCGCGAGGACGGGCGTACGTGTGTGCGTGGGTGCTGGCCGATACAGATCGACAGAATCGGTCGTGGAAGGAGCTCGACGAAAGCTAGTCGTTAGACTTTAGTTTAGCGTCTGAAAGTTGGTAGGATTGGTCGGAACAGATATACGATATAGGTCCGAAGTGCTTTGCCGTCAAATCGATTCTCGTCTTCCTATTAGTCGGGGCTCTCTTGCTCGCTTTCGGTTAGTCCGGACTCTGTTCGAGTCATTATGTAAGGCTCATTCGGTAATAACATTTCTTCTCCCTCCCTATCTTGACCCTTCTTTCGTTCCCTCTTCATTTACAGTCGTTGTTTCTCTCGTTTGTCCTTTTATTATCGGCGACTACGTAGTTCGAGGTCGGTGATTAGACGGGTAGGAGTTTCGAGCCCCTTTCGCCGACGAGTTTATTTACAAAATTAAGAGCTTATTTAAGAATTGAGTTATAAATAAAATGTTATTGACTCATTGAAGCTGCAGCTGCTTTAACAAGTGCTTTTATTTATTTTTTTCCCTCATAATATTTACAGGCAATTAATTTTCTTTTTCTTTCTCTTTTGCTTTTCCTTTTCTTTTTAGAATCTAAATTAGAGCTGCCAAATAATGTAATTGTATTCGTTCGTTCATATTAAATTCATATTGTCAATAATTCGCGTATACGAAATTTTTTAATTGCCAACGATAGCGCTGCGTTTATTTGGAAATGCGAAAAATTGCGATTATAAATCAAATAAATGTAAATATAAATGCAAATTCCGAGAGAAATTGATTTATCGCTACATTTTTATGTTTAGCGCGCTCGGCAATCACATATCTAATCAAATTTTTTTTTACTTTTACAATATATAACAAATACATAGCCAACTTTATCATAGATGCAATTGAGATAAAAAGAAAGCTTTTGTTTAAAATCCGTAACCAGCAAGTGCGTACATTTTTAAAAGGATTATATTAAACGATATATGAGGGACTGACTAGTTCATACGTTAATACAACGATAATTATCGAATGCTTATTCGTTTATTTAACTCTTGATTCACCATATCTTGGGGACATTTCTATTCGTAATAGCGTAAAAATATTTGTCTACATATATGTTTAACGTTTAATCGTTCGATTAGCAGATTATTCGACAGTCATTGTTTAGCTCAAACTTTATTGCAGTATTAAGACGATTACAGAGAGGGAAGAGAGAGAGAGAGAGAGAGAGAGTAAAAATCCCACGCGTACACATAAAGCGATAAACAAATAAGTAAGCGAGCAAAATAAAAAGCGCACATACTACATCATGAGATAATTAAAGTATTCAAAATCTAATGGAGCCAAATAATTAAATATTTCTCGCATTTCTTTGCGGCCCAAATAGCGATTAGTCTTTCTCTGGTTGCTCCAGCTCCTTCATATCCACACGTTGCGTCATTTTCTCATTTTCTCATTTTCTCGATCGCTTTCCGAACCCTAAATCCCCGCGGAGAATTAGTAAAGTTCCTTCCACGCTAATTCTCAAACTAGGCGCTCCTGCGACCGCTAGGGACTAGAGATCGAAGTTCTCGAAGGCGCTCGTCGCGTTGCGGCTACGCCACTTCTACTTCTTCCTCGAGACTTCCGTGTGACACGAGACACTGCTGCCAACAGATCAAAGAGCTCGCCCGTCTATCAAAGATCCGTAAAAGCGGCGTTAGAGTTAACGATATGTCTAACACGTATCATATTTTCCGCATCTCGCGCCAATTCCCTGCCTTGCGGTATTTTGAAATCAATACAAGAAAAGGCTCCCATAACCGCTTCTAATTGCATCTTCTTATGCTGCTCTCATTGCTCTTCTGATATTGGCAATACAACAATTATCTTATCGCTATGTTCATATATATATATATATATATATATATATATATATATATATATATATTCTAATCGAGATGAGTGTTATGTTCTAAAAAGTTTGACACTTCCTTTCCCTCACAAGACCATTTTAAACTGTTCCATTCTCATGATTTTTTTTTATTTAATATTGTCATAAGACCTAAAACAGCGTTTCAACATTTTCATTTACTACTTCATCCTTCTGCTGACTTATTATAATACAAGCCATTGATCGAACATAAAAAGCTTTATCAAATTATAATGTTTTGGTACTTCATCGTCTGATCATCATCGACTGATAAGTACTTACTAAAAAGATGATAATTCTTATTCTGCTCTTAATTAGTAATACTGTAATATAAGCTTTACTCTTATAATCTTCTAAGTAAATTAAAAAGGTGTTAGCGCGAGCTTTTCGTTGATGTTGAAGTGCGAGGCACGCTACTTCGTTCAAATCCGTTAACCCTTACCGTAAATGGAAGACATATTTATTGTAATATAAGACATGAAACTTGATGATCGCACGCTTCTTTAGGTTTTAGCCCGAAGAACTCAGATTTTATCCAAAAGACTCTTTCTAAATATTTGTGCCGAATTATTATCGAGGCAATTACTTAAACGATTGAACGAATATATAAAATTGGTGAAAATATGATATTTCGTTAAAACAATATAAGCCAATACTTTCCACGCGATATTGTCGATAAAAGCATATTTTATTTTCTTGCTTGAAAATTTTATATTACGAATGAGATAAAAGATTATTCTTGATAAAATGTATATAGAAATCTATCGGTGATACATTTAAATACCTAACATTTTCATTTACATTTGAAATTCTTTCAATCTTATTCATCGGTATTTAGTGTAGAAAAAAAATTTATTTACAATAATTTATCTTTAGAGCCAGCTGTAACGAATGAATGCAATGAAAACTCAATTTTCTATAAAGTCTATATTATGTATATATTAGAAAGTTAACATTGTTGAATGGACAATTATACTCTTTGAAAAGTATAATTTTGAAATTTGAACGGATAGTCTAGAGTGCTTAAGAATAATTCAAAGCTCATAATTATGCGATAACTAACGCATTTCTAAAGCATCGACATTTCTTGTCATTAAATGAATGTGAATCTTTTATGTGAAGTGTCAAATTATAATGATAATGGAATAACATTGAATTGATAATTTAATTGAATATTAGTCGTTTATTAATAACTTAAATTACTAGTTTGTATAGATATCATTATCGTAACAGGTTGAAAATAAAATTGATAAGATTAAAATTTTTCAAAAGTTTTGATCACTTTACTATGGTTGAAAAATAGTTTATTATGCTGTTTTTATGAAGTTAGAACTCGGTATATGAATTAATGAAGAAAGTTTGTAGAGAAAAAGAATCTACGAGACCACTATGAAATTCTGTTTATTAAAACGGTATAATTTTTAATCATTAAAATCTCTGATATAATTTTACCATTAATATAAAAAAGTAAAAAAGAGCTTATCTATTAATCTATTTAATGTTTAATTTATCTCTACTTTACGCTGTCGGATCATAAGAAATGTTTCGCCAATAAAAACAGTCTTAATAATGCCGGATAACAATAACTATCGGAATTTATATTCCAAGCACGTATGTTGCATCTATTATATTATGCAGAATAACTACTTTTGTTCATTCCTATGGCACATACATTTTTATAAAACAAAAACAAACAAAGACAAAAAAAAAAAAACAAACAAAAAAATAAATAAATACATAAATAATTGATTGTATTTCTTCAATTACAAATATCTAAATTGATACTAAATTCATAATTTAGTGATATCGACATCAAACAAGAAATACTCTTCGATAATTTAATTTTTCTTTTTCATTTTGAGAAAATATTATCCACCGAGGAATGGACCGGTTTAAACCGTCATTTAATAATCCAGGAAAATAAGTAAAAGCCCCTTCGAGCGTATATCATTATAAACGACCCTGATCGGCAAAGCTTATACAACGCAGCTACAAACCTGTCACAACTCATGTTTTTCCATCAATCCAATGAAGCGATATTTTATCTAATCTAGTCGCGAAACTGTCTACTCGGTTATCGAGTAAGGCAGGCAGAATCACGGCTGCAGTGTACATCGGTGAAACAAAAAGCTTCTCGTTTAGTGTCTCGAATGCATATTAAGAACGACGAATTAAATATTCCCTTTGGAAAAAACAGAAATGCGCGCGTGCGCACATACCTTTGTATCTCTGGCTTTTTGATGGCTCCCGGAGCGACGGCGTCGGACCCATCATGAAAAATTCAAAGGAAAACAAAACGAGAGAGCGCAAAACAAAAAGGGAGAGAAAAACCAGCACGAATGAAAAGAAACAACGGGGAGGAAGCGTCTGTGCTTGGTTTGGTGGTTTGGGACACTAAAAGCCACTAGATTTTTCCCGTGCTGACTATTTTTTTTTGTTTGCTTTTTTTTTCTGTTTTTTTCCCCCTATTTTGTTGTTGTTTTTTTTTTGTTTGTTTTTGTTTTGTTTTTGTTTTTGTTTTTGTTTTTTTGTCTTGTACAAAGACCCAACCAAAAAGGCTTCTACTAGGTGAGCAGATGCCACCTGCTCTTCTGTCTCTTTTGCACTTTCGTCGTAAAGCCCACGACAATTTGCCTCTTCTCTCACAGCACCTCCCCCTCCCCCCATCCCACCATCCTACCATCACCACCAAATCACCCTGTGCCGGTGTACAGACACACGCCCAAACAGAGAAGGGAAAACTTTGAGATTTCTCTAACGCGCAAAATCGAGAAAAGTACACGGAATCACTGCTACTAGGTGGAATAAAGTAGTCGTGTATGAGGATGAGAAAGCTAAGAGTCGAGGGAGCGGAAGAGAAAGGAGGTGAGCATACGAGAAAGAAGGGGAATGTAGTAAGCAACGTTCGGTAGACTTTCGGCTCTTTGATCTGATTTTCACACGGCTTTTGTTTTCTAACTGCGCTCATCACGAAGAAAATGAAAGGACCATACGATACTACATACACGGAGCCTCCTGGCTTCCTATTTATTCCGTTCTTCGCTTATCACTTTCGCTACCCCCGTCTATCAAAAGCCTCGTGGCTTTTTGTAAAATTGTCACACGATGTAATACCTTGAATGCCCATTGTTACACTGTTGCTACATATTGCCCCTGAATATTCAAGTGAAATGAGAATAATGGGAGAACGAAGAAAATACACTAATCTTACAACGACTGTATTGAAAAGTCGAATTGGCAATTTATGTATTCGATAGTGCCACGGACGTACTTCATATGCTAATACTCGGAAGCCAATGACTTTTTTAATCCATTTCTCTAATTCGCAATTTCAGCATATATATTAGAAGAAATAAAGAACACCGGACGTATATTACTACATTATTATAAAAAGCGTTATTAACGTAGAGTTAAAGCTTACCAAACATTGAAATACCTTTCTCTAATCTGTCATGAACTTTAATTTTCATCTTTATTGACAATTGCTTGGAATAATAAGAAGAAGTACAGTATTCGTTTCAATTACAATTCTATAATTCCCTAACCAACTGGCATTGACGGTCTGCTCATCGTTCATATTAAGGAACAAAAAATAATAGCGACGAAAAGTGAAAGCATGAAATAAGCTTCGAAGCATCCTAATATCCATTATGCGTGCTTTTCGAGCTTAATAGTAATGCACGGGAGCATAAAGCGGGTGGGCGCGCGCATTTTCTACAAATGTAACATGCTAATCGTCCCACGTGGAGGCAATTGTTTTTCCTTTTTTAAACGTTCCATAGAAAATGGAAATAAAAACAAGATTATATACGATCGGGCCTCTGCCTTTCGATGTGATCAATCTTAATCGCCCAACAATGGCATTAAATTATCAAGCCGATATTTTCCTTTCCATCCCCGTGCCCTGATTGTAACTGATTTTACAAGCGCCGAATAAAAACGCATGTAACTTTAACAAGTGGTACTAATAGAGGTGCAGCACACACGCACGCACACACACACACACACACAGAGGCACATAAACATACGCGAGCGCGCGCGAGCGGCAGATGGATCGTCACGTGCGTTGCTCGTTTTCAGAGAGCCTCGGACCTGTTTCTCTCCCTCTCCCTCTCTCTCTCTCTCTCTCTCTCTCTCCCATCCGCGTTCATTGTGAAGCGCGCGCAAGCCGCTATTGATTTATTGAGCTTAGCGCCACTGCCACGCTGGCCATTGTATGTACATGTGACATCGACGTATAATAATTTCGCAGACGATAAATGAGGGGCGTTATAACGCGCATCAAATGCCGATTCCGCATCTGCTGGCCCGTGCGGAACGCCATTTTGTCGCAGTTAATTAATGAAGCTTTCGTTTCAATGAGTGTGCCGCTTTTTCACTCGTGGCAACGCAG
This sequence comes from Ceratosolen solmsi marchali, assembly GCF_000503995.2. Lineage (NCBI taxonomy): Eukaryota > Metazoa > Arthropoda > Insecta > Hymenoptera > Agaonidae > Ceratosolen > Ceratosolen solmsi. The sequence continues at coordinate 2,125,931 of NW_011948426.1, read as the reverse complement.
CCGCGCAATCTCGGAACATCGGCCAAATGAACAATGAACGGTTCGCCCCGGCCGGGAGGGCGAATATTTATCGAATTCGTTATGCTTTTGCTTACGCTACTACGGCTATGTTTACCGGCAATTGAAAAACGAATTGCCCCCCCCCCCTCTCTCTCTCTCTCTCTTCCTTCTCTTTCACTCCTTTTATTTGTTTTTCTTTTCTTTTTCTTTTTTATTCCTTTGTTCGCGCAGCTTGAGGTGTCGATTACGGCATCTTTTCACGAGGCTTGTTTTCCCTACCCCAAGACAGATGGGAAAACGGTGAAATTTGTGCTAGGTTTTTGGAATGTTTGTCCGCTAACATTGATTTGCGTGCCGAACGAATTGTAATATAAACGGCCGACACTTTTGTAATACAATTATATTGAACCGACGGGAATTCTATTTGCAAACAAGTCCAATTTTTGCGCATGGAAATTTTTTATCGAATTAACTTTCAATGCTTGCCAATTGCCATAGTCCGGCTCCACACACAGGCAGAGCCCGTGTGCATGCGCATAACAAGTCGCTATTTCATCGCAGCGAATCGGTATAAATTTACAAAGTACCGCACTGAGCTACGAGATTTTCATTTAAGATATTGCGGGAAAGTTGGGATAAATCTGAAATAATAGATGTCTTAACTATAGTGATGGTACGTTATTATATCGAATGGATTTGTCAGTTACCTACACCCACTATCCGTACATATTCAGCCCATACATCTGCATCACTATTTCTTAACGATATTTTTAAAAGGTATAAATTTATGTGAAAATTAACCACTTCCCACCCACCCCCATCCTCCCCCGTCATCAACTCCTATATAATTATAAATTTAAGGGGCATTTAATTTAGAAAAAAAAAAAAACAAACAAACGACAAACGACAAAAATCTCGTAAAAGTGTTAATAAAGAATTTTCTTCTTAGAATGTAAATATACTTATCGACAATATTATACTTAAAAGTGTGATTTCCATTCAGAGTCACTTTAATTTAGCGCATTAATAAGAGAAATTTAATGAAAAGTAGTTTGATGTCGGCGGGTGCTTACGTGTATTTTGAGATTCATTATTTATAATTAAAAGTTAGTGTTGACGAGATTGAAAAAATTCAAACGAATCAATCAATGAGCTGATAATTTTCAAAATCAACACTTTAGAATCAACGGTCATTCATTCATATCGTGTATCCTGTAATTATATTCTTATAAGTTGCTAAATTTTAGCGCTCTCTAGAGTTTAAGTTTCAACTTACAACGAAACTATTCGTAATTGTACAATTTTACCGACGTATGCGAAAATATTGAAAACTTTATATAAAGCTGATGAGGTAATTTTACTATGTCATTTTCAAAATTTGAAGGAGAATTAGCGATAAAATTGAAATTCATGTCGAGATACAAGTAAATAGCAATAGCGTAACTTTATAATAATCGAAGCTTTATTTTCTGCAGTTAATTATCGTATTGCGTGTTATCGTATACGATCAGTGAAAATCGTAAATAAACATATTCTATAATCAATTCATATATCGTTTATACTTATAATTAAATATTAATGAAATGTTAATCATCTCTTTAATATTCTTGCTTAATTTATCAAGATAACAAATTTCACCACAACTATCTAATACAACAATTATCTTGCATCCAATTTCGCGCATATTTTTACAATATAATACTTAAACTAAAATTGTAAATCATTTGATAGATAAAGCAAATATTACATTAAATATTGGCTGTTTAGCCAATTAACCAATAATCAGGCTTATCAATAATTTCGGCAATTTTTAGGACTTTAGACTTTCGTAGAGGATATCCAAGTCCAATAAACGATATTACGAGAGTCAATGCTTCCCTCGTACGTCGTATGTATACATGTCGTAATGGACAAAAGCGCTAAATTAAATGTCTAAATAAATTATGGCTACTATAAGGCGTTTCGTTCTTGAAGAAGTAAATTATTTATAGAGTTGTATAATTCATAACGCTGTTCGTCATTCGTTAATAATTGAGCTAATAATGGGTTTTATAACCTATATAGTTGGCGGTAATTAGCGGTGATCTGGGCAGATAAGGGGCGAATGAGAGTAGAGGAGGGGCTTATAGAAAAATCGAAGGCCGGAAACGAGGTTGGTAGGCGGCAAGCCTGGCGGCGGGCGCTTATATGACCTAGTAGAGTAAGCCTCAAAATAGTCGTCCCCTGTTAGAGGCACCTGGCGCTTATGTGCCGCGTCTTTACTCGGATATGCTCTAACAATATTGTACTCCCTGACTACTGATGTGTACTCCCATGTATATTGCAATATGCCTTATATCTTCTTTCCCGCCATGCTCTCCGACCATCTACAACCTCGTCTTTATTCAGCTCCTAGGTAGCGTCAAGTTTATTCATCGGTAATGTCTCGCTTGAATTCTTTATTCATCAATGTATTTAATGTTGTAAGCGAGACTGGGAAATAGTTTTTCGAAATAATAATGATACCGTAGGCCAATGTTGTAGCGAAAATTTGTGTGTTGTTGAGATGGTCGTTGAGATTGTTGTTAAGATATTTTTCGTATATACCCGTATCCGAGTCACCCCGATACCCCTAGCTTATGATTCGAAAAATTTCAAACGTTCATATTTATAATTCAGGGGTCAATTTGCTTTTATTTCCCAATGATAAATTGCAAACGAATGGAGCCTTTATTGAGAATGTTAATTAATATCATTCTACCTTACCTCAAACTCGCCACTAACGATGGCTTAATTGTTAAGATAGCAGGAGCAATAATGGATTCAGCCTTATCGTATCTAATATAAAATTGAGATAACGACCATAAGATATAAAGCTTAGGAGCTTTTATTCTCTCAATAAACAGATACGCATAATTCTACTAATGGGGAAGCGATGCTACAATAAATTCGTGCAATACCTACTCGATTACGGCGAAGTAAAAACAAGCATATTGATAAAAATAAACCTGACGCTACTTTGGAAATTTAAGTTATTTGAGGGGTGAAGAAAAGTTACACCCCATTCAATCTATAGTTTTATATAAGCATAATTAAATTTCCCTTCCTCGATCTCGTTCAATTTAAAATTTATGATATCCGCATCCTATGAATAGCGCCGGCCCCTTTATAATGCCTATTAAAATTAGAAGCGTACACGCGATCCAATAAATCGTAGATAATACTAAGCTTGAAATTAAATAATGAGAGACACGATAGTAGTGGCGTATTACTCGAGGTCTTCTGTCGGCGGTCGGCAAGCGCCAGGATTCATTTATTTACGAGGTGTATATACCGATCGGTCGAGCTCGAACGACAATATCAATTCTTCATTACTAAGTTCGCTCGTAGAAAGATTGCTGAAGGTCTTGTCGCGATCCTAGTCATATTGTTGAAACGAATACTGTCAACATTATTTCAGCGCGTTCGAACGGTTTGATGAACATTTACTTACGCGCCTATATATATCTCGCTCTATGTATAGTCACACTAACCGTATGCGTGTATGGATGTTGAGATGCCATAATGAGATTAAGTATAATGAGTATATAAGAAATGATTAAGTAACGTAACTTATTGTAGATTTTAGAAGACTCTTTAGAAGTATTAATAGATTGGCAGGAACGTCATATTCATTGTATAAATTCATTCGAATACGCAAATACTCATTTGTAATTTATATCAATATTACGAATAAGAATAATAAATACGTACGTCATTATAATTCGGAAAGTAGTGGATATTCACAAAATTAGCACAAAAATTCATTAATATTAGTTCGAGATGTTCGAGGGATTATTAGGATAATGTTAATATATAAATTTCATGAAAGTTAATAATGAGTTTTATTAGCGAATTTAAGATGTACGATGTGAGTAAACTGGTAGTATGAAGGATCGCATACGTCCTTCGTTTAATCTAAAAATTATCATCAAGAACAATGAATGTTGTGCTTATTTAAATAATTATAGGCTTAGCGGTAAATATATTTAATGTTGAATTTTATTGTATTTACTGCGATTCATTACAATATCCTTTTTGATAATGGTTACATTTATCCTGTGTAAATATACTATGACAGTAGCGAATCATTTAGAAATTTCTGTACAAATATTTTGCTTCCTGAGCGTGTACTTAGTTCACCTCAATTTCAAAATCATTGTTGCAAACTATGAATTTGAATTTGATGGTATTATTATTGCTATTAATTTTGTCCTCGTTAGTTGCTTTTTGAAATTCAACCGTTAATTTAGTCATAAATTCAAGAGTACTTAATTTTCTTTCACAACTATATTTATCTAGAATACTTATCTATTAATTATTGTTTTTTTTTTGTTGTTTTTTGTTGTTGTTCTTTTTTTTATTTTTTTTTTTTTTATTTTTATAAATACACCTTTAGATTTTATTCGTTGACTATACTTTAAGAGGAATTTAATAAAGTTGTAAATTCAAAAAATTTATTACTGTAATTAAATTTTATCTCAGATAATACTTTAGATTTTAATATATTAATTATTCATTATAAAGTAACATTGTTTGGGCAATTTTTTAAATTTAATAGTCACTTTATACAAGTTTGTTAAATTATAAGTTGAAAATTTCAACACATATGTGTACAGTGCATTAAATTTAATACAAAATATAAGTTATAGTGTAATTAAAACGTTCGGTGAAAATTCATCCATTTTATATGATAATTAAATTGTTAAAACTATAAGTCGTTTAAAAATGTATTACGTTGAATGGAATTACAGGATTTAATATATTTTAAAAATATTTATTATCGTATTATATCGAGTTACCCGACAGCTGCTTGCGCTCTCTCTCTCTCTCTCTCTCTCTCTCTCTCCCCCTCTCTCCCCCCCCCCCCCTCTCTCTCTCTCTCTCTCTCTCTCTCTCTCTCTCTCTCTGCCGACTTATATAGTTTATTATGAAATATTATAATGTAATATCAATCAGAGTTAAAATTGACATATTGTAACATTATATCATTTAAATGATAAAGGGATTTAAATTTATATTAAAGTAATTGTAAAATATTCGCAATTGATAATTGTAGTATATCATTTCAATTTATTAATTCTATCCTTTATTCGGAAATTTTAAGTTCACTTTAATTTCAACTTTAGCCGAATCCAATAAATCGGAAGATTGCCATATAATAATCCAAGAATTATCTTCACTAGCTCACTTTTAACAAAATCGAAATTCTAGTAATTGAACCCTCGTACATTCGCTTCGTGCCTACTCATTTCCTACACACCTGCCTCGGCACACATACCCGCACACGCATACATATCGACATTCCCGGCCCCATTTAGATTTTGCCTGAAAGATGCATGGACCAATCAATTTGAGTTCTGCATCTTTTATCTGACTAAGAGTCCTGAGACTTTCTCGGGGCAAAAGTTTCTTCTCGCTCCACTTTGAGCTATCGCCGTGTAGATCGCGGGCTCGCGTTCTCCTTTTATTGCAAATGCGTGGCGGGATTTTAAAATTACAAAATGGATGAGCTAAGTCACCGGCTCTGATTGGCCAAGTTGTTACGACTTTACGCGACTCTATCTCATTCTACCACCGCCTCTATTTGCTTGTCAATTCTGCTTCTCTCTCTCTCTCTCTCTCTCTCTCTCTCTCTCTCTCTCTCTCTCCCACTCTTTCGTTCTAGTGTTTTATCGCTGATTCTTACTACTGTTTCGTAGAGGAACTTCAAGTCTCCTCGTAATCGACTCTTGTTTTATATCTTTTCTCTTTCC
>NW_011948426.1:2080668-2120138 GCF_000503995.2 Ceratosolen solmsi marchali | reverse complement strand
ACATTGCCGCTGTTTTGTTTTCTCGTAGTCGTCTTTTATCTTTTTTCTCGGAGGTGCAGAGAGCGCGGGAAAGGATTTCAAGTGTTGCTCCAGCGTAAAAGTCTTTATTTATATCCGCGGCTAGAGTGGGGAGGGAAATTGGCACGGGCTCCTCAGAAATTTCATTTGAAATTCCAAAGTGGAGAGTTTTTATTACAGTTGCGCGCCGCTGCTGCAAACTCTACTTAATTATCCGTGGTCGTATAGCGCAATTGCGGAGGATGTATTTCGTTAATACTCCATAGCAAATCAGCTTCTAGTATTTTATTGCACTTTTTAGAAGCGGCAGTTATAGTTGATTAGGCGATGCTAAAAATATTTGAAAAATGAGCGAGTAATATAAGGTCACAGGCACGCACACGCGCGCGCGCGCACACACTCAGTACAATTATAGATATATACTTTATTTACATAGAAATCAGAGTCAGTTGTATGTTTAACAAATTATGTTTGATAAATCGTACGGGTCACTACATTTTTAATATATATGTAAATATTATAGATGAAAGATTCACAAAATTAACGAAATTCTTGTCGTTGTCGACAGTATTATTGACAAATATAGATTGTTTAGAGAAATCCGCATCCGCTGGGGATCTACATAGATCCCTATAATTATCTTACAACAGTTTTTCCTGAAACTATGTTTTTTTTTTCTCTTACAAAATAAAGTTTAGCGTAGTTAAAGTAGTCCACATTTTATTTTTTGATGTTGAATATTTTACCGCATCCGTAACCGCCAAAGTCATATATTATGATTCCCTATAGATACATCTTATATTTTACTGTAGAGTATTTAGATAAGTACGCAATTGTATATATAATAAAGTTCAAATTTATTTTCATACTTCCATAAGAATTAAATTATTATCAGATTAAATTTTAATCAAAACGACATCATGTGTAAAGTAAATTACCGACTGATCTATAATCTGTAGTTTAATGAATGTCGTTTTTAATAAATATTTCTCTTTCTAAAGCACAATTATTAAAATATCTAAAAGAAAATTAATAATCTTATATAAGAAATCATTTGCAGTAATAATTTAAAAAGAAATCTATATTTTAATATCAAATATGACCTTAGGTTTCCTAAAAAAGAATACATTTTATAAAAATTACACTTTTATTTTATTGCTTCTTAAAGAATACGTATTTGTAATATTTCATATTAATGAATGAATAAAGACAATGTTATCGAGTACTAAACATTCTATAAATTATTTCTAAACGAATTAAATAGAGTTTCATAAATATTTATTTAAAATTATGCATTTAGTTAAATACGATCATTACATACATAATGATGTAGTGATAATATTTTATCGGAATGGTTGTCAATGAAAATTGTTTTCATTGAAAAAAGAATGAATTGGTCATTTATAGAAAACTAAAACATTTTGTAAAATATATCATTTAATTTATGTTACTTAATGTAACGAGAATTTAAAAAATGGAAATTAAACTTCTATGAAAATCTATGTTTTGAGTTTATACAATAAGCACCTAATTAAAATAAATCCGTCAATTCCGTAAAATTATTTATTTAAATATTCCAGTCGGAACAAATACATGTTATATCATGTGTCTCGAAAAACTAAATACTTAATATTAATGGTAAAAGATAATAGTTTAAAGAAAATTTAAAATATTTAACCTAAAGTCTTTTATTACACTTGACATCATGGATTTTCTAGATGACATTTATCAAGATTTATCAAGATTTAAGTTGCCGAAAAGATGCATTAACAACCGCGTATAGAAAATTATAACAAAATATCATTTAGTTTTCTGACAGGTTAGAAAATAATTTTATATATTACCATTACCCAGATTAATAATTTATTCGTATTTTCTGAATTAAATTAATTTTACAGATCTATACTGATATAAAATTACTTTCTTCCATATGGAACTGATAATACCCACAAATATTAACATAGTATACGAGTTAAAATATTATTAATTAATAATTAGTTTTATTAGTTTATTGTATAATTACGTTATAAGTAATTGATTTAATACGGTTGATGTCTCTAGGAAGAATTAAATTTAGTGATAAATAGCTTTATAAAGTAATAATTGCTATTTTTATTTAATAAAAAAGATAAAAATACAAATGAAAATGACTGAGAGCGAGAGAGAATTATATGGTTCGTTAAACATAAAATCAGATTAACAGTGTCTAACATCGATATGCAATGATGACATTGTCTTTACTTAAAATAACAGAGTCCTGCATCTGTATATATATATATATATATATATATATATATGAATAGAAAGAGAGAGAAACTAAAACTATATTTCCTAATTTAATTTCATTGTAATTCCGTATTCTCTTTCAAGAATATTTAAGCGTAATTATGTACACCGATCGCAACTTCTTTTGTTATTTTATTTACCATCTCATTTTAGTCGAGTTTAGTTCTTTTAATAAAAAAATATTTTACAAAATTAGTGCTGACTTTCTAAATTAAAATATAATTCTATTGAGAAGAGAAAAATTCGGTTCATGATAAGGTTGAAAGATGCAAAAGAATATAATGGAAATGATATTTTATGAACGTAATATAAAGCAGGAAATAAATAACAAAATGTAACGGCATTGTAAAGCGAAGTACCGAAAGTCTCGATTCGTTTGTTTCAAATGTAATTTAGTGGGGAATATAATTTATGAATTACGAAGAACGTGATGTAGATACTTATGAATTCAAATACAAAAAATATTGAAATTTATGTTTTAAAAATTTTTAGTCTTTTGAATTAACGCATTGAATAAAAATCACAAATTGTTAAATATATCTTGAGCATGTACATCACGTCCTCAATTATCTATATATATTACATTTGCCTTTAAATTGCATTGAAATGAATTCGAAATTTTCGCTCGTTCTAGGCCCCATCATAATAGGATCTTATGATCCTTAACTCCCTTAACTTAATGAAAACTTCCAATTATAATTGTTATTTGTATGATTTAGTCCTCGACCATACATAAGTTAAGTATTTTTTAACTTGCCGGAATTTTTGTTATCAAACTCGTCGGGTCAACGCAATTATGAATAATTTGATATTTGAAACATTAAAATTCCACACGATGCGTAGATTTCAGTACACGTGGATTGCAATATCCATAGTGGCGAACGACCGTTGAAGAAATAACGCAGCTGGGTAAGAGATAATCCGGCTTCCCAGTATTTAATACGTTAACCATCATGCAATACGCTAGAACTCATGGCCATGTTGAAATAGACATGTCCTTTTAAACAGTAAATATTTTTAGTTGGCAAAGCTTGCCATTCTCATACTATAATTATATTTCGAATAATGCCAAAGTCATTCCGCATGCTTTTTGAGTTTGTAATGTAGTTTTATCAGTTATGGTGATTACAAAATGTTGACGTAACAGAGTTCATGATCATTAGTTATTTAATGGATTGTGCGTGTGCGTGTGCGTGTGCGTGTGCGTGTGCGTGTGTGTGTGTATATATATATATTTAATTTTTATAAAAATCGATTATTGGATTTTCTTGTAGTATATGGTCTTGAAAATGTTTCTTGCAAGTTTCAACTTAATCGCAATAAAGTTGACGGAGTTATACGAGCTCAAAGGGTATGTTCTATAAAGTGTTTGGGATAAGGTCTGAAACTTTAAATGCGGTTTCTTAAAATCATATTTTAAAATTGGTAAGCAAAATACTTATGAATCCACTGCAGCAATTCTCTTAAAATTGTATAAGCTTCTTGAATATTAAAAATAGTTTTTAGACAAGCAGTGCTTTTCAACATAGTTTTTGCGTAATAAACGAAATTATTCTACTTTTACGTCGAAAACTAAATATTGTATTTTCAAGTACTCGATATTTTATTTACTCACTTTTCCAAATAATCTCATTATAAGTTATGCTTAATTTATTATCTCATTTACAATGTAAAGATGATTTCATCTATTAATTTCATGTTTTATTTTTCGACTTTAAGATAGGAAATATTATTGTCTTATCATTTATTGCCAAATCATGAACCGTAAGTAAATACTAAAATGACCGTAAAAAAAAAAACGATTATTTCTTCTTTTGATTGCATAGATTGCCGATCAGTGTAATTCATTTTATTTCCTTATCGTATGAAAATGTTTTATATAAATTTGAAACGATTCAATTTTTATTTCTTGTATTATTGAATTTATAATCTTAGATAATAATGTGAGTTTCTTATTCTCGATATCTTAATTATTATTGAAAATTATTATTATTATTGAAAGATTTCTGTAGCATTAATGCAATATAGACATACATAGGTTAAATAAAGAATACGTATTCATGTAACAATACTTTTAAATTTTTATACGTGTATCGGATATATTTATTAATAAATTTATTATCGTAATAATGTTAACGTTTTTTCAAAATTTACAATTGCAAGAAAGTCGTGTGGCAAACTTAATTATGTACTAAATGTTTTAATTCAAAATTCCAAATATTATTATTCGAATAATGATAATTTTTTCATACTTTTCTATTAATGGGTGGGAATTCTTTGAATTGCATTCCTACTTTCTTGACTTTCACGATTATTAGATTCTAAGATTATAAGAAAATCGTACATCAATCAATAACCAAGTCGTGACATATAAAGCCTTGAAGACTATTATAATTTTTAAAAATTTATATGTCAAGATAATTTAGCTTATAGATGAATTTATGAAGTAATAACGTAATGAACCTTACTTTGAAAATTCCATATTTCAAAGCGTTAAATAATTTTATTAAAAGTATTATTCGTTGAATGTGATTATTCAATTCGTTTATGCTCCAGATATAACTTACGTAGAAATTCGTCATTTTAGTAATGGAACATTAAATATCTAAAACATTAATTGCATTTGCCGATTTTAATTGCAACTAAGAAAATCATGTGCGCACTTGAAAATCCTTTTTTAAAACGGCTTTTTCACATTTTTACAACGATAAAATTGTTTACATTACTACTAAGTTAGAAAAAAGTTATTTTGGCCTTTGATATACCAGATTACTTACGAACGTATTCGTGTACATTGATTTACATATGGGTAATCACATATGTACTTGTGCGCAAATTTTAAAATTTCATCTTTATAATTTATTTGATTTTTGTAATTGTATAGGACAATGTTAGAAATGCAATTACATTCGTATCAATATTGATAACCTCGTTGTTTGTTATATACTTTTCAAATATTATAATAAAAAAAAACAAAAGCAATAATAATAACAATAATAATAGTAATAATAATAATACTTGTGATAAATAGTTTAGAAAATATATTATTAGAAAGTGGTGTAGAACGTATAGGATGGTGGTATGTCGATGATATTTAACTAAAATGTGTGTTACATATTTTTATTTCAGGTAAGAACGACATTCCCTACGAGTTGTTTGTAAATCAAGAAAAAAAAAACTAGAATGTAAAACAATGTATACTGTGAAAAACTTTTCCGGAACGAGGTAAGAGAGTTTAAGTATTTGTGAGAAGTATTGCGAGATTCACATACCACGAGCCCTTATCTTAATTGCTGGATGGCCATTAAAACAACTGGACGCACGCGATTTAACATGCAAAATGCAACAGACATCGCTTCATATCCGATTATCTTTGTACTTTTAAATTTTCAAAAAGAATCGATACAATATCAAGGCTTTTCATAGTACAATAAATCATTTAACAGTGAAAAGTATGAATTCATTAGGATTATGATAAATATAATATATCAATCTAACTTAAATATTTTGGCATTAAAGCTCAGGTTATTTTGCGAACTTTACAAATCGTAGAATATTTAATAATCATATATTTACAATAATACTTATAACGTTTAAATTACAAAACTATCATCTTTACTCCACTAATTTTCTCCAAACGTTATAAATAATATCTACGAAAGTCTAGGGGTTTTTTTTTTTTTTTTTTTTTATTATTAACTATTTGTTTTTTCGTGTTAATTTAACACGAATAAATTAGTCTTTGATGTAATAGTGGAAATTTTTTAGAAATTTTTATACTTTTAATATATAACAGGCTTTGAATGAATAATTGTAGTAAAAAAAAATAATAAATAATAAATAAAAAAATTATATACAAATTTATTGACAACTTCTTTTAATATCAATAATTCAAAAAATTTCATCTTCAATTTTAAACTCTTTGTATTATTGTCAATTTATTTTATTAATAATTATTTTAAATAATTATTTTATTTCAAATTTCAATAATTCAAATCAATAATTATTTTATTACATTACAAAAGCTTAAAAAAAGTTCAAACAGAAATTTTCGTTGCATTTTGCCATAAGTTCTATAAATAATCAATCGTTGTTTAACAAATGCCAAATACAAGTGTCACCATGTAGTTACAAAGGTTCAAGTACGTTTCTCGAAGAGCCGCTGAACGCGTATTTTTTGTCATACGTAAATTAACAAAATTTAAAAATTAAAGTAAAAATTTCAAATATATATAGAAAAGGAATGGAAAACAGATGTCCTTATAAATTATAAAATATGCTGCTCTATCCCTAATTATTCATTGAATAATCACAATATTTCGCCACATTTATGCAATAGTATCTCACCATAAATTATACAATAATAATATTTATAAAACCATAAATTCCCTTTTACAGCATCTATAATCCCAGTAGCTAACTAGTTCGTAAGTAGTACGCAGCATAAATTATCCCCATCACAAAGCACAAAGGGAAGTAAAAAATTAAAAGCTAAAGAAGAAAGATCGGGTTTCAAGAAATCCCAGTACTCAGCGCGTTGTAATTCCTCGCTCCCCCCCGCCCGCCCGCCCGCCCGCCCTTCCCTCCGCCCCACTCACCACACCAACCTCCTTCCCACCCTCTCATACATTTTGACCCCGTCCCCACGACATCTACCCACCCACAACGACGCCCCTATAAAGTGAAAAAGAAAGGGAAAAATAACCCTCTCTCACGAGGAGAAAGCTTCTTAAGAAGTTGGCGCGCGAACACTTGGAGGCGTGCGAGGGATGGGGCAATAACAATTTTTACAACGTTACGCCCGATGCCTATCGTCTTAATCTTAATTCAAACTAGCGTCCGACCGCCCCGTGACAAATAGCTTTTAATTTCTGAAGCCTGTTTACCCACCTCCCCCGAATTAATTGCTCCCGGTTGGCTGCTCCTCGCAGACCTTATCTTATCGCCGTCCCCTTAAACGAAGGCCCACCCTCTCCTCGATCTTCTCTCCTTCTCTCCCACTCCCCTCATCACGCCCGCCCCCTATTCTGATAGACAGACCCCCCACAACACCGGTAGCGCGAGCACCCCACCGCCGCAGCGCTATCCGCTCGCAGCAGAATCACGAACTTTTGGGGGGAGAAGTTTTGCGGGTGTGGCCACACACGTGCAGAGGCGCCCGATCTCAACGCCGAGATTATTAATGCAGACAAGCGTGTAAGCCTCTCGGGCTCTTCTTCTCGTACACTCTCCACAGTGTTTGCTTTCGCTTAGGTGAGAACTGCAATGCCGGAGGAACGATCGCCGACAATCGAGATGCGACACGCGCAAAGCCGAGACCCCAGACCCGCACACGTTGCAGCAGCCTTTACTTAAGGAGGGTTATTTATTGGTCTAACCGGGCTCGTATTTACTGCATTCTTCCAGCAGTGCTTGTATCTTTGTCTAAATGAATTCTCCTTCCTCTCCGTGATTCTATACACGTTTAGACGAATTTATTGTTATAAAAGCTTGAGCTTTATTTTTAAAGCTCTTGGAGGTGCTTGGAGGTGCTTGGAGGTGCTCGTCGGTACATCGATCGTGAAAACCAAGTTACTTCAAATGACGTGCACTTATATCTTATTATTTTTTGTTTTCCATTCTTTTATTTGTTTTTATTTGACTTTCGTGTCAATTTTTCTCTTAAAATCGCTTCGTATCTCGGGCGTTCGTGTATTACGTTTAAATTTTATTGAGTTTTGTTAGCATTTAATTTCAAGCTTTGTTCGCAGTCCCTTCCTCGTTCTCTTGTTAGTTTTAATGATTGTGTAACTAGATTCAGCCATATGTTTGAAAACTATTACATTTTCATAATATTCATTTAATATTAATTTATTATCGGCGTTACGGAGGAGATGATGGTCTTGCTGTTTATCTTTTACGATATGTCTTATAAATGTTCCATCTGCCTGTATTACGATTCTTTTTTTTTTGTTTTTGCATAATAATTATGAGGTATAAGAGCAATGACGATGATTTTTTTAATACCAAGTAAGGTTTCAGTTAATTATTCCATGAGTTTTTATATGAGTTAAGCTATGCTTTGAAACAGTTGTCTCCTCGTGTTACGCAATGTTCAATTATTCATTTTCTCATTCTAATATAATCCGATTTATGGCATTTTTGGTTCTGATAATCATACCATCACTACAAAGGCCTGAATATTTTATAATTGCATTCTTCGATGCCCATTGGATCCTACCGTACCATCGATCAATGATTTTCCATCGATATCCAGAATTATTCGCTTAAACGTACAGATGGTTTTTTTTTTTTTTTTTTTTTTTTTTTTTTAACGAGTACCGCAACTTTTGAAGCTCTTATTATTCGCTATAAAATGGTCCAAATTGAATCAGGTATTTTATTTTTAATTTATTGAGTTTATAGAAAATAGTGGAAAATTGTTACATTAATAGTTTGGTATATGGCGGATTATATTGTTAAAAAATATCGTATATTACAAGTCGAATTAGGTTATTTTTATAATGTAGCATCACCTAACAGATGTGTGTGTGTGTGTGTGTGTGTGTGTGTGTGTGTGTGTGTGTATGTATCGTTCGCGTGGATACATAGAAAACATGGAATTATGAGCCTACGGAGCTGAGTACGTATGTTCCAAATGTGTGTTGCATCTTTTTTTCTCTTAACAAAAATCTTTATCGAATTCCATGATCATGACGACAATTCAAAAGTAGGGACGTAGTAATGTTCGTGTTGCGTGTGAAAACGCGTTGAGCTATGCTGTTGATGAGGGGTGTTATTTTATTGATATTCATTACCAATATTTAACGTAAAATATATTTGTGAAACGATTTTTTCTTACATTTTTCGCTTACTTGAACTTAACCGTACATTGAACGCCAGAGAAATGTTCAGTATTTCAACTCAACCTATAGATTGTTTTCATTTAGTCATCAAAGTATGAATATAACGGATTGAAGTTTAACGGAGTTTGACTTTAAGTGGGAGTGCAGAATTTTCGGGAAGTAATTAAGAAAGTAAGAAAAGATTTTTACTATAATTTATGAATCGTCAACTTTCTTAAGCAATTTTATTCAGAAATAAAATGCAAATGTTGCATTAAATACAATGAAAATGATATTTAATACTTAAAAGTTTGTTTATGAAAAAAGGTTGGATTTAAATTTACGAAGCTACATTATTTGCCATTTAGAGCAGAGAATACATTGTATAACTCGAAAGATTTTATGACTTGAAAAAGAACTTTTCTTTTACAGATAAAAAAATATTGCTATTAGGCTTATTCTATGAACTAGACACAATTCTTTATACTATTCTGATAAATAATTAAGCTATAATTGCAACATTGATTCAATAGAGTGAAAAAAATGCATAATAGGAATTATATGAAACTTAGATAACTTATAAATTAATACTAAAAGGCACCCCCATGTTTATGTTTTTTTTTCTTTTTATTCGCAAAATGCTTAACACGGAATTTATGTTAGTGGAAATTGGGTAAGAAAACCATTGCTCTTTCAATGCTGTCCTGTGTACGTGTAAAGTTAAAAAGCAAGTAAGCAATACCATGTCATTGTGTCTTTTTCATTTTTACATCCGATAAGAAAAAGAGAGCGAAAGCGAGAGCAAAAAAAAAAATAGTAAATTTCTCTCTTTACGTCACTCGTCACTCGATTCATTCTCCCCCGTCTTCTTCGTCCACTTAGGTATGCGAAAAAGCATCACAGTGACTATCACGTTCGGCACTTTCCTCTTTCACTTTTCATGTGGCCTCGACTATTGCGCTCACGCACGTTTCTCTTTCTCTACCTCAGTCTCTCTTTTCTTTAAAAGCGCCCGAGTTTCTCGCCTCCGGCAAGTATTCCCTCAAGAGATGGCTGTTTACGACCTCGCGAATCTCTCTTACCTCCCATTATTGCGTTCGCACATTTCTCGAGCGTCTTACTCAGCGAGACCGAGTATATATATATATATATACACCACACACACACACACACGAGCACGCGCGCACACACACACACACACACACATACCTTATATACCATATATATGTACATTGTAAGTATACCACGCTTTTGACATTTCAGCAGAGAAGAGCCTAAATCTTCTAAGAACTGGTGGGTAAGAAACACCAAAGTGACGAGCGCTTCTCACTATCTTCTTCTTCTTTCTCTTACCATTTCCCGTTTTGTCTTTCCTTTTTTCCTTCCGTTTTCCTCGCTGTCTGAGTTGGTGAAATTGTCGTCGTCGAGTAAAAACGACGTACGGGAGGAAGCACGTGTCGAGTTTACCTGAGAGGCGTCTTTCCACATTTTCTTCACATGAACTTCACGAGTGATTCACTGCCTTTTTATTTTTATTTATTTTTTTTCCTTTTTAATTATCTCGTAATAATTTTGAGTTATAATATTAATTAAACGTGACGTATATTCGCCGTATGTTCCCTTATAATTTGATCGTAACGGAGCATAATTTTTTTTTTTTTTTTTTTATTATTTTATTTTTTATTATAAAATAATGTATGAACTCGAGTAATGGTGTTTCCACGAAAAACCTTGCAACAATTATTGTTAATAAATAATTGATATATAATGAAGATAATGAGATAAATGCGTCTGTATATAAGGGCAGTACGTTAAATTTAAATATTACAAGATAGATTATTTCGATTATTTGATTTTATTTTATCATCAAGAACGCATTAAGTTTGAAGAAGAAAAAAAATAAAAAGGCGATAGAATATTTTTAATCGCATATAAGATGTAACACGTGACAATAAAAATATTTCGTGTTTAGAAATCGAGTAAATGTTTAGAAAATTATTTCACATACGAGTGGTAAAGTTGACGATTCTCATAATCAAATTCATATGACTCGCATCATACGCAATTATTCATAATGGAAACTTGGATTAATTATAATACGATAAACAATGATTTGCATAAGAGAGTTTGCATTCTAAACATGAAAAATTCTTAAGAATTGAAAAACTTATGTTATAGATTAAATAATCACAAATTTCGAATGTCGTTGATAAAAGTTTAATGAGAAAAACATAGTTGTAATTTAATGAAGCGATTAGATGATTAATGTACCTTAAAATATTCAGACTATTTTCAATTTATTAACAAAACACAAGTTCTATTTACTTGTCACAATGGCTATTTTTTTTATGATTTGTATCTCTTACATTTTGTAAAAGTTAAAACAAGAATGCGTACAATACACTGGTAGTACTATAATTATACGTCCTTGTTTCCTATAATTTACCAAACGTATATTAAGACCAAAGAATAGATATGATCTTAATAAGTATTAGTGATACTTAACTTGATAAAATCTATCTAATAATTAGGAGATAAATTGTATTTTCGGTGAATTAATGAAACAGATAATCAGGGATGAATAATATCTGTACATTAATCGATTTTTATTCGATGGTCTCCTTTGGATAAAGTACAACGATAAATTAAAAGAAAGTCGTTTCAATTCTTAATTATCATTATTAATGCATAAAAATGAAAAGTCATTTTAAATTAAATAAAAATATTTATGTTAATACGTTAAATGATTCATTTTAGTTGTGACTATTTAAAAGTCGTTTATTTCAAATAAATATCGAATTAATGTTTTGTAAATCCTTTTCTATTATGGTAACTTGAATAAATTTTCAGTTCATATTTATTTATCTCGATCAAACGAACATTATGAGTTATTATGAATTTATTTTAAGGATTTTCTTGGAATAAAAAAAGTTTTCTAATCGCACGATCATTTAAAATTCTTGTGATCTTCTTACGATCATTTAGAATTCTTTGTGACCTGCAATTTTCACTTCATTCCACTAATCCTAAAAAATAATCAATTTCATTTCAAATTAATATGGTTGGTGGCTCATCTTGAAAATAATCATGAAGTCATCAGCCAATAATAATAATAATAATAATAATAATAATAATAATAATAATAATAATAATAATAATAAGTAAAGTAATCCGAAATAATCATGGATAGAGTGTCATTACACTTGATTGGATTAAAATCGAGCAACCTATATGCTGCTCTTTCTACGCTTTCACGTGAATGTTATCTAATCGACTCGAGTGATAATGAATGGACGATTTGATTCTATTTTAAATCGAATGAAACTCGCATTTCATTATCGAGATCAAAGACTACACACTTTCAATTAATAAAGCAGTCCTATTCTGTTACATAAAGAGGAGCTGTGGACTTCATAGGACTATCGCAAGCACATCTGTGCGCAGGTACGTCATGGCTAATAAAGTACCCCCTCCCATCGCCCCTCCCGCCCCTATCGTGACACTCCTCGCGCATACCACACCCTTCCAGACGCCACGTACTTCTAAATACAATGCCTCGTTTCTTTGGTCGTTGCAGTGCTTGCGCAAGCTCAATTTTGTTTAGTATGCTAATGGCTGTTAAACCAGTGTTGTCCAACGCATTAACACGATATGAAATTCATCACGCGGACTAGGACAGCGGAATTAAATTAGCATAGTATTAATCACCCGACGCGCACCGTTGTTTTCTTGTAAACATGCCTGAAATGCATTTCCCATTTCCCACAAACCTATTGATTTTCACGATACTTTAACGCCCTCCTCTTTATCACGTACGTGACATTTTTCTTGCGTTTTAGAGGCAAGTTTAATGCGTTAATCGATGCGTCGCAACTATGAGTCAAGCAGCTAATTATCAAGATAGTGGTGGAGTATCATTATTAAAAGGAATTTACGGAGTATTAGAATTAATAATAGTTCTTTGAGTTAGTTGAATGTAATTCTCTACGTTCCCTTCGGTAATCTAAAAATATCATCATTTGTACGCGCCCACACACACTCCCGCACGCACGCACGCGCACACACACACACACGCACACACACACGCACACATCTATAAATAATCATTCACATTGTCCCCTTGATAATCAATACGGTTTAATTGAACGTAATAAAATCTAAGAGAGAAAAAAGCATTTCTAATTTTGGCTCATTATTCAAATCGTGTAAAATATTTGCGTTTATATCATCTCTGAATGCTACAATTAAATTCTAACTCCTTCCTACAATACGTTTAATTCATTTATCGTATGTGTTTTACTTTTTGCCGCATGAACTCGGATTGTTAATACATGTTGGATATAAGATAATTACTTAATAACTGTAGAATTACGTATGTTAATATTTTTTCGTGCGATAATTCAAACTGAGCTATAAATATAATGTGCTGAAATAAAAGTTCGATCAACTATAAATAGATGACGGAATATAAGTTTGCAAGATTTCCGTCGAGTTTAAGATTTCGACTCATTTTTCGATTAGCGGAGAAAATGTTTTTTGATTTGTAGATGTGAAGCGATGGGTCCAGTTGGGTTAGCGTGCGGCATAAAATGAAATTGGCAAGTTTGAAATTCGAAGTCTCGAGCAAGTAAGGGGGAATTTTTCACATAAACTTTGCTCTGCTCTATACGTATTTTCCCATATGCTTATCTATCTATTTATACATACATATGTCCACATATACATATATTAGCGTGCGGCATAAAATGAAATTGGCAAGTTTGAAATTCGAAGTCTCGAGCAAGTAAGGGGGAATTTTTCACATAAACTTTGCTCTGCTCTATACGTATTTTCCCATATGCTTATCTATCTATTTATACATACATATGTCCACATATACATATATATGTGGATATTATTTATAAAAAAAAAAAAAAAAAAAAAAAAACAACTTTCTTATTACAACTTACAACTTCTTAATTTATTAAACAAGTTTCGTAGTATCGGAATCCATAACGAGCCAGGTTGGGGACTTTGTAGGGTTGCAAAGTTTTTTGTTCGATAAAATAATGCCTATTGCCATTACTAAGTTAATAGTTTGTAAATATTTAAAGAGCCGCGTGCTCACGTCTGATGAATTGAAGCATAACTTTAAACAAGTTTGCCAAGCACTTCATGCGTAAAATAAAGCAAAACAGCCTAACTATTATTAACGATTTTGTCAATGTCACTCTCGCTATACGCATTGTGCTACACTCTTACTCAAACGTCGACTAATTGTTCAACACTCTTCTCCAAAACTGTTCCTCTTGAATTATAATCGTCGCTGTTTTATCGATGATCTCGATCGATCAATTTCCAGCTACAAAAGGAGTTATTTCATTTATCGTAGATTCTTCTCCCGCATAAAATGACGTGGATGCACCTCCACCGAGGTTCTAAAGCAGACGTCGTCAAAATAATGGCTCATATCTCTACTCGGCAATTTTACAGCCGGCCATGCATAAAATCGATCCGGTCAAAGACATAAATACAGACAAGTTGCCATTGCGACAGTACGGCAAACGAGCCGCGAAAACCCCTCTTCCCATTCATTGCGCATTATTAAAAAATTAACGAGAGCTTCACGAGCTTTGTGATTACGTGAGGACAGACGCGCGCGCTAATATGTCACTGTATGGGCAAGAACTTTAATCGATACGTATGTACACGTATGTGCACGTGCGCCCGGTGCATTTGTCCCTTCTTATCCGTTGTTACGCGCCGTCAGGTACAGATTTCGCACTACAGGCGTGCCTCGGACATTTTGTCGAAGTGTGCGAGTGTGTTTGAGAATCGAAACTGCCTTTTCACGATTACTTAGATTTGTTTGCGGAACGCGGCGATATGGGACAAAGAGACACCTCTGAAAATGAGAGGAGCAGCCAGAGTAATTTTTAATAATAATGATTTAACAATGGAAATGGCTTTAATTCGCAATCGATTGTTAGGTAAAGTCGATGGAGATATTAATAGAGGACTTGTAAGCTGCATATAAAGCTTTCGAAGAAGGAAAATTTTATTCGTTTTGAGTGAGATAGAGTTGAAAAGTTATATATAGTGACTGGACAAATGCGTTGCATAAAAACGCCAATTGTTTCAGTTTTATGCAAGATTAATAAATTTCACAATAAGTATATTGGCCGGATGATTTTTTTTTTTTTTTTTTCAATTACATTAAAACATTTTAAGTACATGAAATTTGAAGAGTCGAATAGAAACAATAATTGCGACACATAGGCGAACGAGTTAATTTAAGTTAATAATGCAATTACGTTCAATTGCAAACGGCACAGACTTAATAGTTTTTGGAATCCCTATTTGCCTCAATTTTTTGATTGGTTCATTGTGTTACAAGTATTTATTACATATAAAAATACAATTATGTTTCACTATAATTAAACTGAAAGGCATACTGCATCATGTAAAATTAGTTTATACGCGAAAACATATGTATTTGAAAAATGTTCATCCAACTTTGTTAAAATTAAAAGTTTCGATTAAATAGACATCGAACAATATTTGCCTTCAATTGACCTATTAATTACGTGACAAAGAATTGATCTATGAGAGCATAGAGAAATTGTAGAAAAATGTTTTTTAAACATATAAAAATAATTACACACACACACACACACACATACACACACACACACACACACACACATATATATATATATATATATATATATATATATATTAGAATATGGAATGTGCAAAAACACGAGTTATTTATTTATTTTTATATCTTTATTTTTACATAGCGAAACGTTAATTATATTATCAAAAACTTTTCACGTTCTTTTCAATATTCACTAGTATACGAGAAATCAATGAATTTTAATAATTTACCATTCCTATTAACAACAAAATTAACTTCTATATATCGGAGATACCATTTAGAATATATATATCTTCGTTAGCATAAATAATGCATAATTGTGTAATTTAATTTTACATAAAGGTATTGAAATTCATGTTCTTAAAATATTATAAAAGTCTTGAAACGTCTGCACAATCACATAAATTTCTTGTACGTCTTGCATTTGCTTTCAGCTAGATTAAATTTCATTTCAAAGAAACATTTATAAAAATCTGTTTGATTAAATAAACTTAATTAAACACAGGACAAAAGTTTTAATATCTTTAATCGTTTCTCATATAACACCAGAGAGCCGAGGATACCTTATTAGCGTCCTTGAAAATATTTAGAATTTAACAATATTTTTATAAATTTCTACTTCATCAATAAGATAGTAAATGTTAAATAGATTTTCAATTACAATAACTTATGATGTCTTCGGTGTGCTAATTTATTTATTAATTGAATCTTTTATCATTGAATTTTGTAAAGAGTATCATTTTCATTAAGATAACAATCGATCGTCTTTTTAATTCGATATAACAACATTAACGATATTATATATTAATACAATTTATATTGTAGAAATGTTGTTGTACCTTCGTATGCCATATTGGCACATCGGCTAGAAATATAGTTGTATGTAATAAATTAGTAATAAATCGCAATAAATTAAAAGCATAAGTCTGAAAATAGATAAAAGAATTATTTAAGACTATTAATAATGTTGGTAAATGAAATTTGCATTGCAATTCATTACTTATTTCGAGTATTCGAATGCATAATCATCAGTGTGCAATTGAACTTGTATATTAAAATTTGGATAATACGTTGTGTAGGAAAAAATGGAGCAAATGTAGAGATTGCATCATCAATTTTATTTTATTTATCATATTTTAAGAAAATATAAATTCTTAGTAAGTATCCGTAATAAAAAGAATATCCCAGTAAAACGTGTACTTATTTTATTGTTGCTGAGGGAAAACATAAACCTGCCGCCGCCGACTATTCGTTGTGGTCAAACGAGTGTTGCTTTACGTAAAAATAAAAGTATGATCACTCTACCTATTTTTAGATTTTAAATTAAATCGTGTACTTACAAAATAAGTCTTTAGAGATCAATTTTTTATAGATTTATACCAAAATTATTATCTATATATTTCTCAAAGAATATATGCGATTATGCATTAATTAAATCTTAAAGAATACCTGGAGATAATAATTGTTTGTTATTGTCATTAAAAAAATTATTATTTTTAGATATAATATTACTACACCTCCGAGTATAATTAGACTTATAGTGAAATATATTTTTAAAATATATATATATACATATCTATATACATATATATTTCATGATTAATAAATAAAAAACTTTTGAAAATATTTTTTTTCTACATCGTTTGTCGTAAATTTTTCGTATGAAAAATAATATTCGAATAAGTTTCATATATCAAAACAATACATTTTCTTCGCATGTATATGTGTACGATAATAATATAAATTGCATAGGTAATAGAAGTCAAAAGTATATGTATATTTTGTGGTGAACGCCTTCGTTTAGTTCCCCACGCTCTACACAAACTCTTGAGTTATAATTAATATAAATAGTTAGATTAGTTTTTTATAATGTAAATAATTTATATATTTGATTTTGTTTTATTGTATAATGTAAATTTTAATGTTATATTTTCCTGAATAAATTGAAAGTTGTATGGGTTCTCGTAGGGATATATTAATATTTAAAATTGTGAAAATATTTTCCAATGAAAATTTAGTATTCACCAACATTAACAACTTTTTCTTTTGGACGGTTTACTTTCTATGTTATTACGAATAAAAGTTTAAAATACAATATACACTTTCTTTATTTAGCATTCTATTTAATTCAGTAAGTCTGTTTAAATGATCCTTGACTTTAAAAATATTTATTATTTAGCATAAGGCGTTTATGAAAGTTTTTGATATTTTAAAAACTGTTTCTTATACTTTAAAGCTGATATTAAAAAATTCAAAATTTAAGTGATAATTATACGGACAAAATGGCCAATACATATTTTATATTACATTTTACAAGCAAATTTGTCCATTTAGTGATGTGCGCAAGAGTAATTCTTACTTCAATGAATTAATATTCATAAATCGTTAAACATCTTTATTACGGTTGGTAGATTATTGAATACTGTTTCTTGATTTATTTGAATTTTATTTCGAGTTTTTAAAATCATCGATCGCAATCAAATTGCTGTTGAAAATTGCGTGCAAGATCTTTCGATCTTATTCTACCGACGAATTCTACCCCTCAGCTTTTAAACGCAGATTAAGAAAATCTTTTTCAGCCCAAATTCTTATTGCTGCAATGGGGATAAAATTTCAATGTCTAAATGGCAATGATTGCGATAAGTATACGACGCGCCGTTAAAGATAATTTTTCATATTTCGTTAAAATCTTATCGGCTGTTATCCATGACTGCCCATAATCTAAATAATAAAATCATCAATGTTGCATAAAGTTTTCTAGCGCAGAGCTGGAGGAGACAATTGATGAATCGTAACTGCTGCTCGGTATAGAAAAACGAAATTTCGGTCTTCTAATTAGATTTCATAAAAGCAAGGGAAACCGGAAACAAATGTACGCAGAAAAAGTCGATTAAAAGAGAACGAAGTGCGTGGAAAAAGCGATGAAAAGCAATTGGAAAGATGAAAAAAAGGGGATTAGTCAAGTTCCCTCTGTTTCTCTCTCCTCTCTCTCTCTCTCTCTCTCTCTCTCTGTCTCTCTGTCTTTTATATTTTAACTCGAAGAAGTGAGTGGAGTAGGTGCTGTGGTTGCGTCTGTCGCGCAATATTCTCCCGTTCACCCACTCCCCCCACCGCGTCCTTAGCCGAGTGCTACTGGCATGACGATTAACATTTTCTAATTGTCGGCAACTTTTTTCTTTCATAGCTTTCGGGTTTCATTGGACGGGGTGAGTCTGTCGCGCCGAGTGGTTAGGCTTACGAGCAACTTGTATCGTTGCTTACTTTTGCGGCTGTTTACTCGTAAGGAAACGCCGCATCCGCTTAAATAACGCCATTTTAATTTGACCTTTTTTTCTCGTTACGTGTACGGTCAAGTCGATTTGGTTTTTTATATTAGCTACGATATTGTTTATCGAGCGTTTAATTAACATTTTTTCCGCTCGCTCTCCTTTTCCCTTATCAACTATTCTTACATTAGCTGTATTTTCCTTATATTTTCAGATGCGATCGATAGTTTTATCGATAAAGGTTATTTGTTAAAGGAGTGCAGACAGGAAATTAATAACCGTAATTGCATTTCTATGCAAATCCGTAGCTAATTTTGTCAATAATGGTAGGCAAGAAAAAGTTGCCATTCCATTTAATATTATCATTCAGGTTCCAAAGTTTACATTGAACAGCCTATAAGTTTAATGACAAGAATATTAAAAATTAAAAGACACGTACGATATTTGCGTGGAAATTAATTTTATCGGAAGACGCGCGTCAAATGCATGCATTGAATCATAAAAGTAAAAGCGAAAGAATTTTATTAGGGAATACAACAGGATATGAAATATAAATAGAAAAAAGTAGTTGTCAAGCCAATGAAATATTATATCCTTTTCAGTCCCATCTCATTCATCTTTTTTATCATTTTCTGCCTCTTCTCTTTCAGAAATTTATCCATTCTGTCCACTTTATCTACGTGTAAATGTGGTTTTGAGGAAATAATGAGGCAACTCATTCATATCATTATTAAATCAAATACATATTTCCATTTTCCAATATATATATATATATATATATATATATATATATATATAGTATTTTACAATTACCAATATTTGTTACGTTTCTGCATATTACGTATATACTAATTGTAGTTGTAGGTACGATTGAAGATATTTGAAAATTAATTTTTCACCCAAAGTTTGACCAAGACACTTTTTACAATCTTGCATAAATGAGAGAGCGAAGGGTCTAAGAGTTCTTGTTAGAAGAAGCAGCCTGTCACCTAATCCCCACTCCCTCCCCTGCACCGCCAGTAAAAACGAATACGCCGACATCGTTACAAGGCGCTCGAGGACCGTTATTCCATCTCATGCAAATCGCGAAATTACAAGCACCGGAGGAAACTCGCGCGCTCCCGGGACGAGATTAATTTCCCGGCGGCGGTAGCGTCTTGATGTTGGCTCAAGGAGAAAGATGCGAGCAGCCCGTCCTGGGCCCCTGATATCGAGTGCGTTCGGGCGAGGGTAGGCGGACTCGTAAAAGAGCTCGCCGGAGTCTCTCTAACGTACTATTAGAGCCGAATTTAACGGCGCTGTCGTAAACGCCGCGGTGAACACTGAAAACCGCCTGAAATTTCGCTTCACCCCTCTTTTCCCTTCTCACTTTCGACGAGGCTCGACATTAACGACTCCGTTGCGCGTCCGCTTCGAAGGCGCTTCACGTTCCTCTAAGAATGTATACGGAGATGTAATAAACCTACTAATTTCGCACGCGGGGAAGTAGGATGAGGATGAGGCGGAGTTGGTGGAGAAAGAGGGGAAACGCGCACCCTTTAAATACACTCTGCGATTCGTGGCGCTTGCTGGGATGAAAGTGGTGTCCGCCTGGGATGTGGATACTGGATTCGGCGGTGGGGAAGGAGGATGGGAGCTGGAAGAATGGGGCGAGAGCGAAGAGGCGCTGTTAACATGGTCGTTAGTGGAAACGTTGGTTGCGCCCTTTTCGCGAGCATCGGAAGGATTCGATGAGTCTATGCATAGGATTCTTGGTCCAGGGATGCCAGCTAGCGTCTTTGCAGCTTGAGTATTCGAGGATTTGGGATGCAGTCGTTTAGGTATGTAATGCTCAAGGGACGTCCTTGCGAAGGACTCTTATTGCCGTCATTTGGGACTGCCTCACAATGGCACGAGGCTGATTGTACTTTTAACTGAAACAAAAAACAAAACAAAAAATAATAATAATGAGGTTTCAACTCTCGTGAAAGCGCGTTGATTGTAATACGAGTTGGGTTTACGTTTTTATAGAGGGTATTGATATGCTCGACAACTGGCTCTGTCGTTCATAAGCCATTAAAAATTTATTCGATTTGATTTTTAATGTCTATGACGGTGAAATCCACCGTGAGATTTGATAGAAAAGTTCCCATTATTTTCCACTGTACTTTTCTGAAAAATTCTTTGTAGAAAAATAAGATAATTGATAGAAATAAGTACTTTAGTAACACCAACTTCTATATCTTTAGTAACTTATTTGATCTTAATGACACAACAGCGAACTTTGGTTCAGTTTCCTCAATTAGAGAAGTTAAACTATGAAAAATTGATTCAACAATACTCCATTAGTGCAGGAATGTTTCCCCATTATAAAATAAATAGATTTATTAAATGTATTTTAATTATTAATTATAGAAAGTTAGATGGAAAATGTGAAATAATATTTGCAAATACAATGTAATTGTATGATTTTTTTTTTTTTTTTTGTAATTATACATGTATATTAACTATGAGTATACGTTCCGCATTTAAAAAATGAATTTTTTTTTTTTTTTTTTTTTTTTTTGTAAAGAATAACGAGTTAGATTTTTTATTTAAATAAATGATGACTTGCCGTTTGGGTGACTGTTAATATTTTATACGCTGCTGTCAATAGAAAAAAGTTCGTATGCATTCAATTTGTAAGTTTAATATCGAAGGATACACTATGCAATCAAATGGATAGCAAAATATTTAGATTTTATGATACTGGTAGTTTAATGAGAAATGTACTATTGTATCGATAAATATTGCTAAATAATACTCTCTCAAACAGATTGTAAATTGATTCTTATATGGGTTAAACTGAATGTAAAAATTATCTTCTCGAGTTACATGTAAAAATGTATTTTAATTAGAATAACTTATCGAGTCAAGTATGAATTTGTATGTTCAAAGGTTATTTTAATGGAAAATTTTTTAATTTTTATTTATACATTGTGAATAAAAGGCATATCTGTAATTATCAATACGATTGAAATAATTTGAATTGTATGGTATTCATATGTGCTTCAAATATTCCTAATATATGTACATATTATTGAAATTTCATATCAATTCAATATTATATCAATATTTATAATTTCCTTGCAATTAGCATAAAAAATCCTAAATTACTGGGGTAATCATACGAATTCTATGGGATTTATAATCATTGAAATAAAAATCGAAATAGTTAAAGGAAAATTTTATAAATCAATTAAACTTAGAACTTTGAACATAGTTATTCGAAGTCCCATACTTTTAAATCTAATTGATTAAAATATTACGATAACATGTATCTAATAATTGTTATTAAGAGCTCCGTTAAAAATTTTATTTAGCACATTAAAGATTCTGGCCTGGTAATAAAAGTGTTTCAAAATTAATTTTTCATGAATTTTCTTACTTTGAATAATATCATGTATTTTTACTTGCAATTTATTAGTTGAAATATGTATATTCCATCAGCGCATTAACTATTACTGCTAATTTGAACTCGTCTTTTATTATTACTGATGCTGCATCGTAAAACATTGAAATTAATGTCAGAAGGTCAAGAGATTCAAGCATAGGTTATGCCATAAATTAGCATAGTAGCAGATATTCTTTTTCAATACTGCGACGGAGAAAGCAAACAGTAAAGTCGAAAGCAATTTTAAAGTATTCACGTACATCTCGAAATAAAAATGCTGAAGAGTAAACAGAATTGACGGATGAATGGAGCTTGTAGAGGGAAAAAAAATACAAAATCAAAGTAGGGAAAAAAGCAGTTTCTATACGAGTCATTGTTCTCATCGTCGTCGAATAGTACATCAGCGAGTGGCAGCAGCAGCTCGCGTCAGATTGAATAAGAAAAGCGCAAAATGAAATAGCGACAAGATTGCATCTTTTTCCCGCCCCTAGTATTTGTTTCTTTTCTTCATCAAATTTACCAGTCCTTTATGTCTCTCTCTCTCTCTCTCTCTCTCTCTCTCTCTCTCTCTCTCTCACTCTCTCCCCATGTACCTATATATATATATATATATATATATATATATATATCTACCGACCAATCTATCTATCTAGATATCTCTTTTCCGACACGCACTTCTGTGCACGCACATTTATGCATAGAACACACGTTTATTCGATACACATGTCTGCCTTAGTTGCTCGACCGAGACGCCCTTGTGAAAGAAGAAGCCCAATAGCTCATTCACTTCGACCCGAAAGACTACCTATTTTCCTCGAGCTAATGGCATATTTTCTTCGTAATAGTGAGGGGCTTAATATGGCTGTCCCCGAAAAAAGAAAAGAAACAAAAACGTACTAGCGATATTCGCATGCGGACGTCGTTTTGCAGTGTCGTCTCGGGCTTTTATGATTCTCAGACGAGTCGTAGATGCGTGAGAAGGATTTATATTTGTATTTTATGAGGTCAGTAATGTGTTTCCTTTTTACAGCTAATTTCGAGACCGTTCGTAATTGATTTTGAGAAAATTTGAATTTTATTAGTCTTTTTTTATTACATTTCACTACGAGATTATCCACTAGACTCTTTCTTTTTCATATTTTTTTCTTTTATAAGTAATCGCTGCTAATCTATTTATCTAGTGAGAGGAAAGGTGTGCGGATGTTCGTTATTCGTTATTCGGAAAAAGAAAAAAGACGAGAGAAAAGATACTGGACAAATATTAGAGAGAATAGAGGGAACGAGGATAGATAGCAGTTAGATTTTCTTACTCATAAACCATGCAGGAAATGAATTATGTGTGATAAGAGTTATCCAAGTTCTTAATCTAATGGGATGACGAATATTCATTTTTATAGTCCTTAATGTTAAAGAAATTACGTAGATTTATTGGGAGCTATGATTGAATTCAAATTTACCCTTATAATTTACGTGTTATCGACAAGAAACTGATATATAAGCTTTATTATCGCTAAAACTTCGGCTATGGAGCATTATTTATTAATAAATAAATAAATAAATATATATATATAATTATAAACGCTATATAAAAATCTATATTGACTTATGAAATTTCTAATATAAATTATTATTTAACATTATTATATGGTCAATTTTTGTTTATTTAACTGACAATATATATGCATATAACTAACCGATTATTCTTATATATAAGTTCAAGCTGTAATAGCTACATACAACTTATTATTACATTATAATTTACATTATAAGATATTTTTTAACTAAAAATAAAAAAGATACAATTTATGTCTCTGCAGGTATACAATTTTTTCTTCCTTTTTACAAAAAAATTCTTTTCATTTGAAATTTATCGTCCTAGATGTAGTGATGCGTAAGTAGATAACACCTAATATTTATTCAATATAAGCATATGTGCATTTGTAATAGATTGAAAGTCTTCCATTATATTTTGAAAATTTTTGCCTGGATTTATTAAAAAATATAGGCTTTCTGTATTACTATTATGTGCATAGAATAAAAAATGAATATTTATAAATCAACAATTAGGATAAAGATTAATTTAAAGTACTCTTATACAAAAAAAACGAAAAAAAAAAAAACAAACAAACAAACAATAAATATGTTAATTCATATTAAAACTTAGTAGTATAATTGATAAAAGTTTATGTGAAAATAAGGCAATTTTATTATTTGTATAAAAAATTTATATTTTTTGATATCCACTTAGCATATATTTTTCAAAAATCAAAATTATTGTTACGTATATTAGCTCGAAGAATGTACGAAGCTATAAAAAATGACAAAAGATTGGAATTTATGACATATACACTTGATACTCGACTGATACGAATAGTTACGAAACTTTCTGAATATAAATAGTTGTAAAATTTCTTCGGCCATAATTCCATTAAAAATAAACAAAACATTCGAAAATTTTATCGGCTGCTTATATTCAACTGAATATAATATTTATTTATTATCGTGGTATTTATTGTTTGGTTATAATAAAATCGCCTATACGCTGTAAAACTCATCACTAAACACGTTCGTCCTGTAAATATTTATAGGATCTGCGTGTGCTATATATTTTTGAATAATATCGTTATCTAGTAAAAGTAAAATTGTAGTGTCAAACGCGGAATAAACATGCTTGCTATTATATATCATTTATTCTCATTGACGAATTACTCGGTGCGTCATGTGCTTCAATATATATACGCAACCTCCCGACTATAATTCATTAAACCTCTGGAATTTTCTCTACCCCTCATACTATAATAAATCTTTCTTCTTTTCACTCGTTGATATATATTTTTTTTAATTCTCATCCTGCTCTTTCGTTTTATTAACAACTAGTTCTCTTCCTATTTTAAATCCATTTATTATTGTCTGGAAATCGCTCGTGTAATTCTCGATAGAAACGAAATCTACGGTTAAAAAAGAAAAAAAAAGTATTATTTATTATTATTAATTTATCGATCAATGACATATTTAATTTAAATGTCGTAAATATCGATAAATATTGATCGAGCTATTCTCAAAATTGCATATTCATAATCCTGATGAAATATGAATACTAAAAGTAGATAGTAAGCTTAATAATTACTCAACAATGCTCCAAATATCCTCGACATTGAAATGAACATTAGGATTAATGACCCAATAAATAAAATATAGATAAATTTTATAACATTTAAATTTATACAATCGTCTCGATAAAAATTGGTGTGAGTAACCAAGGAAAGCGGATCATTTCCTTATCATGTCTGATAAGATAAATTATTATTTATTGTTGCTTTACGTGTACTACCTAAAACTGCGATTAATATCTAAAAATTTGTATAACAAGGGAACTAGAGAAGTGCATCGTAGGCCGTACATATACAAATTTAAATGTGTGCACAGTTATGTATAAGAGGCGAAGGAAAGGGGCCAAGACTCTGACGGGGGGAATTACCTAAAATGACGAAGATGTATGAGCGTCATGAAGATGTATGTACGAAGACAAACGCAAGGATGAGGAAATAACAAAGTAGAATAAACAAACAATGGTTGCCAATGCCCATCATTTTCCTCTGGGATAGACAATTTCTTGATAGTATTGTACAACTCATTCAACTTACCATTTAATGATGCATCCCAAGAAGCTTTTGTCTCGTTAAATGACCGACAATATTGCAATATTACAGGGTATCAGCCGATCTTTCAGCGATTTCATATTTCTAGATTAGCGTATATGGACTTTCTGCTCTGTTGACGGTGCAAAGCAAAATTATTCTACGTTTATCGCTGCATTTATTGCGCGTCCTTTTTTAACATTTATTATATCGCCTTTACATTTGATAATGGAATTTTTTGAAAATTTGTTTTTATGCAATTATATGCATATGTTTGTTTAGTCTCGTTCGTAAAGAGAGGAGAGAAGCATTTTGAAACAGGAGAAATTTAACCGCTTATTGTGTAAATAAATTCTTTTCGTTTTAGACCTTTCACTTACGTTTTCGTAAGCACGCATTAGATATTGCACAGTGCTATTCTTCTAATCAAATATAAAAAATCCATTTCAATTAGTCGTCAAATTAGTTGTTACCGATAAATATAAATAACACTAAATATTTAATAAATTAATGTATTTGCATAAGTTTTAGAACACTACCACTTATGCGTTACATTATTTATCATTGTAATTAAAAATATTTAATATTTATTAAATAATTGATGTATTTTCAAGTACCTGTAAAACGTAAATATAAATCTAAATGTATATATATAAACTTGCACTAAAATATGGGATTTATACGTAACACCTTGAACGTGTTGGAAAATAATATGAATAACATTTACGTTTAGTTTATAATTCCAAAGGACGTAAGCTAAACGTTACAGAGAGGGCAGGGAGAACAAATTTTCCGAGTGTAATTAGAAATTAAGTTGTTTTGCAGCGTGTCGCTTTTACAAGAGCTCTCACACAATAGACGTCAGAAAGCTGAAGCTGTATTTCAGTGAGTGAGAGAAAGAGAATTAGGCTTGCAGGTAGAGATAG
This sequence comes from Ceratosolen solmsi marchali, assembly GCF_000503995.2. NCBI lineage: Eukaryota > Metazoa > Arthropoda > Insecta > Hymenoptera > Agaonidae > Ceratosolen > Ceratosolen solmsi. Next base: position 2,093,128 of record NW_011948426.1, on the reverse strand, counting down.
AGTTTTGTGCGCGCGCGCGTGTGTGTGTGTGTGACAGATGAATCCTAGTGCGCGATTTTCCGAGAAAACGGTAATCCAGCCAGTGCGACGAAACGTCAAGCAGTTCTGCGGTCTTGTGGTCCTCACTCGTAATGAATTAAGTTCGTATTGTTAATTACTCAAGTCTGTTTTGTCTATTTAAACTATTTCTTGATTTTCCCAGTCTTTATATCTATCTCACTTACTTTGTTCCCCTACCTATCTCTCGCATTCTCCTTCTGACATTCTCCTTGCTTACTTTTTATTCAAGTTGTTCTCTCTCTCTCTCTCTCTCTCTCTCTCTCTCTCTCTCTCTTCTTTTATGTGCCCCTTGCGAAATACGCGTCATCGATATTTCATTTCAGTTGTTTTAAAACAAGCCAATATAATTTCACTATTACGTAAGATTTTTCATAATTCATCGGATCATAGATTTTAATTCTCCACATTCACGTAAATATTAAAATTCAAACGATTGCGTATCTAGTTCGACATTTTTAATTTCTAATTATTATTGGAATAAATTAAAATTAATATTATAATATCAAATTAAATTTTATATATAATAAGCTTTTAAGCGGATTTTTGTAATTTATTTTTTATTAATGGAAATGTCTATTTGCGGTTTAATGAATAAGCGTATCAAGAATATTTCCTTTTGATCATTAGAATATTTAATTTATCCTCTAAAGCATTGAATTCAGTTACTTCCAGTGTTTTATTTTCAAATTTATTATAAAAATAAATTCATTTTTAATAGCTTGAAGTGCTTAAGTCACTTTTCTATATTTAAAAGTATTTTGTACTCATTGCTGCCTTCTGCTCTAACTGCGAACTTACATCTTCTCACTTAAAGTCGAAAACTTTTATTCTAAAATGGATATTGTTGGATTAACAGGCTTAAGGATTTTCGCGATCTTTAGTTCTTATAAACTTGAAAGTTTTTTTAACCTTCTTGTTTTCGTATTTTTCTGTACGAGATCACGTACGACTACGTTAACTACCCTCAACTTTCAACTACTTTCATACTAACTTTTTCGCTTCCTTTACACTTTATTGTATTTTCTTATTCACGTTACTTTACAATTTTATATGCAGTTTTAAAAATAAAAATAAAATAATAAAACTTCCTATTTTAACCGTATAAATTCCTCATTGCTACGTTAGGATTTGAGCAATATAGAGTTCAGAATGTAATTTGGATTGTTCAATTTGAATGAACTTTAATCGAAATTACCATTTATACATATAGTTGTATTATCTTGAGTGAAAATATTATTAAATATCATTTGCTTCGATCGAACTATTGTTTGTCTCTTTTCTATTCGACGTCGTTCGTGGAATCGTAATTGAAAAATATATAATATCATTATTGTAATATTGTAATGTGATAATAATATATGTGATAAGTATTATATGTGAGGCAATATATACGTGATATATAATTATTACAATCATATTGTCCAAAGGATCGACAAAACTATTACTCGCTATATTTATAATGGCGGATTTAGTTATATTATCGATTTTATCGATCATTCTGTCATTTGCTATTTTCAATATTTAATCAAAGCTAGATATAAAATAATAATAATCGATTGAATCGATGTAATCAAAACAATTCTATAGACCGAGTACTTCCATTGAATTTCTGCTACACTTAAATACTTCTATTTATTACGTAGAACATTTCAATTCCACCATTAAATTAAAACTTTAGAATTTAAAATATCATCATGATTTATGAAATCGTGGATAATATATTCGATATATCTACATTATTTCTTATTACAATTAATATTAATAAACAATCGTTTAATATATTGTCGTGCGTGTATTATCGTTCAATTATGTTATCGATACTCATTATTTATTCTCAAACCTGAAGTTGTTAGCCATTAAAACACCAAAGTATTCCCTGTAATTACCAACGTTTTCTCTCGTAGAGACCTTATATAATAGAAAAGATTTCATTTATTTTAGGAACACTGTTTTCTCTCATATCAATGTGCGATCGTCGCATTTTTCCCAAAGAGAAATAACAAAGTTTTTGTTTGTCGGAGCTTATAACAATCCTCGTGCTCAGCATCACGTATACGCACACACGTATAAGGAATGTAATGCGAAATAACATAATACGATGACTTCGTCGAGTGAGATGAGCTCTCGTAAACGAAGTGACAACAGATTCGCTCAATGTAATCTTCGGTAATCCAGCGGATTGTTTATCAACCGCGCCCTTTGAATATTCGGAGTGGACCATTTTCCCCAAAGGTAGAGATAATTTCTAGTTATCCGTATGAGCTTACAATACAAATGCAGTTCGCTTTGGATTGTTCGCTTCTAATTTGCCGCTGAGAGCGTCACTGTTCATATTAAAATCTTCTCTATTTAATAATTTAATTCTAATGATATCGGTCGCGCGAATCGTACTACCAAGTCACAATGATCGATTTGAAAATTGCGATCAATTGTATCCCATTTAGACATTCCTGACTTTCGAAAATCGTCGGATGAAGCTTTTTACACAGCGATTACTTTCATGCATATCCAAAATCATAATTTTTCCCCAAAGATCTTTATTAAACATTCATATTGTGTGAGATCGCTTCGAACTGTATTTTAAAGCCAATTTCTACCGTTACCTGATTCTGATTAAGTTACATTACAAATTTGACGTGTTCAATAACTTAGTACTGCACTTAACCGAAGTTGATTATTCATTCAAACTTGGCATCTAGATGCAAGCATTTGCATGCACATTCCTCGTATATTTACTGTTAATGTAAACTTTCCCTAACTACGAGTGTATATACAATTGAGATGGATACACAAACGCTCCCAAACGTTCAAAATATTATCTCAGTTATTACGTAATTGTAACTTTGTCTATGGCCATAATGTACAAGTTTAAACACTATTATCCCTTCCATCTGTGTATTGCCTTCAAAGATTTACAGGCGCTATACTTTGGTGTCCAATAATCAGAGGCGATCTCTCATCTCGTTGGATTCAATGTCGCCTCGGCCTGGACAATGACGCGTTTGAAAAAGATTGAACTCTCCCGCGTCCCGTAGGCGCATGCGTGCCTACTAATTCTCCATGGCTCTGTGGGCTCGGAACCGATCACTGGGAATTGAAAGATCGCCCCTCTCGTACGTTATGCGCGGACGGACAGCGAGGACGAGGACACGCGTGTGGTCCACCACCCGCGGTATTCCACGTCGAGTGATCGACGACATCGGCCTCTCCCGTCCAAATGCCCTGTGATGAGAGAACGGAGCACCGGTAACTTGCCGTTGACCAACTGCTTATCGGATAACTACGAGATAATTCCATCTACTTTCCAGAAACAATGCCGTCGACATTGCCAGCTTCGGCCCCTCGTTGTTCCTGTCTTTCGCAATGGTCACACGCGTGTGTTTATCATGGGCACCTCGTCGGACGCCGGCTGCTTCGTCGAATAATCGATGGGTTGGTGAGGTTAAGCCAATCGGACAATCTACCAATCCTTCCGTGCCTTTTTCATATTTATGAAATTTAAGACGTTATTTTACGAGTTGAGAATAGACTTTTGTTAGATCCTGGCTTTATGCCAGCGTTACTTTATATTATACTTTCTTTCATAATATTATGAGTTTACCATTCTTACCGTGACTTTTATTAAGCAGTTTTTATATTGATAATTTTACTTTGCTTTGTTGCGCGGTAAGTTACGAGGGCAGGCATGAAGTATTGAAGTATGCAGAATCGCTCGATGGAAATATTAAGCAAATAAAAAATAAATATTACATTCGAATTGCGTTGGGATTATTTATTTTTTAATTATATTTCTCATTATAATTCGAACATGTAAAATTTAAAGCTTTTAGCTGATTGAGGTAGAGCTGTACAGCACGAGTAAATTCGATGAAGTACACGAGCATTTGTTTTATAAATTATAGTTTTGAGTGAACATCACAATTCGTAATAGCGCTGTTTTTATGATTTTGACAGGCAAAGAAAATGTGGCCAATGATTTAAAAATAATTATCGGCATCGTTCATACGCTCTGATGCCGTAGCTGTTGTTATAGTTTGCCCAAAATTTAAACAATAAGCTCAAAAATACCACAATATAATAAAAGAAGAGGAAAATAAATTTTGTACGTTAATTTTCAGCTTGTGTAGATAAAAACTACAATAGAGTAGACAGATATAAAGTGCAGTAGGTTTATATTTGACAAATTCTTCAAAACGTTCTACATGTTAAAATATCGCGTAAATTTTCGAAGCGTATCCTTTAAGTTCATTTTAAACATAAATATTGAACGAAATATCTCGTCCAATCCTTTTCAAAAGCTCGTTATGTTAGTGCTAGAAATTTCGACTTGGATGAAATTGATGTTGGCAACACTGAAACGAGCATTTCTGTTCATTCAAAAAACATTTTATATTTCGTCGCTCTCGTACTTAAATTCTCAATTAAAATTCTCTTTTGCACGATACGTTTTTCTTTACAATGACATAACAATGTCCGTTAATTGGTTTTAAGAATTTTTAATTTTTAAGAATAATAATTTCACTTTGATGAATATAAATTCTCTAGGTAATTTTACTATTTGCCAATAATAATAATAAATATTATTGAATTTAATAATTGAATAACTAATGTTTCTTATTTTTATTGTCAAAAAAACAAAAAAAAAAAACAAAAAACAAAAAAAACAAAAAAAAAACAAAAACAAAAACAAAAGCGTAAGTGAATATAATTTTCATTTTAAAATAAAAATAAAAATATACTATTATTTTGTATGAATAATTCTTTCTCTGCTCCATTGAATACAATTTTTGCCGAAGAAACCATAAAACGAAGTTTATTCAAAGTAGGCAAAATTCATTTTGTATATCATGCAAGGCAAAACAGACGTACGAAATAAAAGCAACAAGGCGGGACGACTAAGAGAAAGAACATTAAGTCTAATTCGTTATCGCTATTTGTTGGGCTTGGCTCGTTATCAGGCTTTCATGGATGAAATATCTATGCACGGCTATATATCGCAGAAAAATGCTATAATTTGGCTTAAACTTCTCTCTTTAAGAACAATATTAACTTTATACTTTATTTTACTGGCACCTTTTTGAACAATAAACATAATAAAAAAAATGCAGAGAGAGAATTATAAACTGCCAAAAAATTAGTGTATTTTGTAATTTCGAAATATAATAAAAATAAAAAAAATAAACAAAAAAAAAAAACAAAAAAAAAAAACAATTAATGGTCTATGTAAAATCGTAACAAATATCCATAATTTTTATATCATTTTGTATCGTGACATATATGGTATATGCATTTATAAATATGTTTTTAAAAGTTAATTATGAATTTTTGAGTATAGTGAATTAATACTATATATTTGCACGATAGAGATAATCTAATATGGATTATATTAGAAAAAAAATTTGTGTATTAAAATTTTACGATATCGATTTTAAAGCTCCGACAATTAGCTTTTACTATTCTAAATGATATAATACTAATGATATATATAGATAAATATTTAGTTTTAATATATTTAATTAATAAATTGGATGAAATCATGTATCTCAATATTCATTTACATATGTATTTTCATCGAATTTCTGTAAAATATGACTTTTAATATGCGCCATATTGAGTTTGCTATTTCAAATTTAGCATACCTTACATTGTATTTGAAAGATTTCTTGGTGGAATGTAGTAAATTTTCTCACACTGACATTCAAATCTTATGAGATATTAACAGTGCAATTAAAACAATACTATTCAATATTATTATTATAATATTCTAATTATTTTAGTAAATTATACGTCTTGAATCTGCGTGTATTTTTAACATAAAAATAAAGCTTGCGTTTGGATAAGTTGATCCTGGCTTATTATATACTTTTAACTGTGAACAAGTTCTTTATGTTTGAATATTTATTACAGAAATATTACAATACACGAAGAAGAAAGACTCGAAAGTTCTTTAGAACAAAAGTTAATAATTGTATAGGACAAATTTCTATAATGTTTATGAAAAGTTGTTTGCAAAGTCTAGACTACAGTGTATTTCAACTAATATCAACTCTCGTAATTTTTTCTCACATATTTTTGATGTTATTTAATTATTTGCTTTTTCATATATAATATAAATTTACATTATATCTTAGTTTTCTAATTGTCACATTAATGAAGATGATGAAGGAATTTAAGATTTTTCATAATTATAACTAAACGCTTTATATAGATAATTATATAATGTTCCTTTCCAGTTTTCCTGTCATATCCGCTTATCTACTTAACTTCCACTTAACATTTTATCGCTGAATAAACCTGAGAAACATTTATAATACAATATAATTAGGCGATGACGTAAGAATGTAAATCCTACATTCTTAAAAGGTAATGCCTGGAACGATTGCTTGAAATTGCCAGCAAACAATTAATTACTCCCGAAAAGTTCGCCATAAACGTTGTTGTTTCTTTTATGTATGTAGAGGCCGGCCTACACATCTACACCGCGGCTTTGCCGGCAAATCCTATCCTAACCATTATACGGGGTCAGCACCATATCCGCAATAGATAATGAGTTGTTGCTGTGAAAACACGACGCGAAACCCGTAACAACCCACACATTATCTTAATTAATATTGACTCTCGCGACGAAGGAGCGCGTGAGTCTTATGTGCGAGATGCTACACTCCAAATTGCCTAAGATAGACGCAGAGGCACGCTATCTCTGATTTAATCGAGTTCGAGGTTACCTACTCTCTTGTGCAAAAGCAATTTAATTTTCAATTTTCAATTACAGTCCAGCTTAAAGTGAAATTTATTTGTGTTCTTAGACGCACAGAGCGATTTTGAATGGGAATATAAATCGGGTAATTATGGATTTTTTGTTTGTCGTATTTTCGAGAAGCCTGATGTCCAAAAGATGTGAAATTTCTAACAAGAAGCTGATGATAAGATAAGGACATAAATAGAATACGATATTGGAGAATCACTTATTATTATATCATCGAAAGGACAATTGAAGTTCTTCTATGTAGAATTTGGATTGTGACATTGTAATTATTGATGTTTCGTTTGGCCTTAGAAGGGAGAATTTTAATTATCATAATTGTCAGTATCCAATTGATACAGCTTTAAAGATAAATATTTTATGGTGAGATAAAAAATACACTCGCTAAAATAATAAATCTTTATAGGATAATAGTGATTTTTCAATGTAAAAGAATGAAAATTATATTTATAAATCTTTATTGTAGCGATCGATACGCGGTAATTTTCTTCAATTGACATTTACATGCCCGAGTTAAAAATTGTACTTTATTTTTCGTTCTACAAAGAAGTATATTCGTTCGTAAAATAAATAAGTGATCCATTTTTCTATTATTCCTATAATTATTAATTTTTTTTTTTTTTTTTTTTTTTTTTTTTTTTTTTTTTTTAATAGATTAAAAACTATATTTCTATACTCTTATTATACTATTTCTATCCTTCCTTATGTTATACGGTACTTTCCGCACACAACACGATCATAATGAATTTGAATGATTAAGTTTAAATTGCTTTTCAACGAAAACTTATTTATAATGGATTCAAGAAAGTACTCGATTCAATACAAATTATTTCTTGCGAGCTATATTTTTGCAATTCTTCTTTAAGCTAGAAAAATCACGCAACCGTTTGTTGTGTAAGCATTGTTAGTATGTTTTGCCGTACTCTAAAAAATGATTATACATTATAAATCGTTTTCCACGAAATAGTAGCATATTAATGTTGGATACGTTCTTTATTTATCGAATACTTGAGAATCAATGTAAGTGTTCGTGGAATGTTGTCAAGTTATTACGAATCGAAAATTATGAAGCAGAAAGTGTCGTACGACGTATAGCACAGATGTCCAAGTTTTAAACTTTTTGAAAAAAGATACTATAAATTTTAAGTGTCCGTAATATTTTCTTTACCTTTTTATCGTGTGCATTGTTGTAACTAAATGTAAATATACTTCTGCATAAGTGTCGAAAATGAAGAAAAATACTTGCTATAAATTTAACTACATATAAAGAAATAGTTGTATAAAATATTATGATTTTAAAAAACTTACTTTCGAAACTATAACTATAATTTATGTTGAATATGCCGGATGCGGATGGTAGGAAGAAAGAGAGAGAGAGAGAGAGAGAGAGCGAAAAGATGAAAAAAAATTTTAAAAATGATATTTTCATTGAACAATAAGGTAATAGGATTAATAATAGTTACGAAGTTTTATTGTAAAGAGGATCGGGAAAGACGAGCAATCAGTTCAATTTAATATGAGTCAAGAGGAATAACTCAGCAGCGGAAACCGATGGTCTATTTAATAGACGAGTAAACTATTTTCATAATAAACTATTCGAAGCTTATGAATACCAAACTATAATAGAATATGACATAATGTAGAATGCTGCATTCCACGTAGACGAACTTGTTTTTAAACATATACTTATTGTGATTAACTAATTGTACAAAAGGTAAAGTCCTACAGATTTGTAATAGTTTAAATTAATTATAATTTTATTCAATAAAATAATTATTGAAATATTGATCAAAAGTTGTAAAGCCCCATCTGCTAATATGATGTAAGAGCATTAGACTCAATTATCATTCTGATATTTAAGAAAAAAAAAAAAAAATGGGATCAATTTGAAATAATTAGCCATAATTGGACTCAGTCTTTATCTATTAAAAAGTTTTGCTCTTCTATTCCGTGTTTTATTAATAAAGCTCATATTTTAGCATCAATCGTTGGAAATTATATAGATTCTTGTGAAATCTAATTAGTCGATAAGAGATCAAATGATCATGGTTTTACAGCTATGAGAGAAAAAACGAGAATTCCGAAAATTAGCCCATTGGCCATTGATTTTGAAACTTTAAGAGACGTACGATTAATATTCCTATATATATATATATACATAATTCATATTCAGTAAATGATGTTTACGAAGTTATAATCGAATTGAAGCAATTTTTTTCAGAACTGCACTAAAATTAAAGTAAATAAAAAGTAAAGAAGTAAAAAAATAATCAATAATATTATTACACGTAGGACGATAAGGACTGCGTAACATTGTTCTAAGAAAGTAAAGTCCGTTAGTCCACAAATATAAATTTTAATATTTTTCTACAATCGTAATTAGCAAAAATAAACAAATCAGGTTATTAAAACTTGAACTATTCGAAGCATATAAACTATGAATACAATCATTAGTATTGTTCTAAATTTTAAAGCCAACATTGTAAATATCGAAATTTATTCGGTAAAGTATACAGTAGAAAATCGTTACAGACAAAATATACAAAGAAAATAGGAGTGTTATATAATTACATAGTCATTACGTCCACAGTCTCTGTACTTTATTTAGTATTGTAAAGTTCAGACAATGCAGATTAACACGATCTAACATCAAAGTGTGTAAATAGAATTCAAGAGAAATATGAACAAACGGAATATATTTGAGTAAAATAAGATATATGGAATGGAATGTGAATAATATGGTATAACTAACAACAACAACAACAACAAAAAAAAAAAAAAAAAAAAAAAAAAAAAAAAAAAAAGACAAAGGAGTAAAGTATTATAATCAATTTTATAAAAATGATAATTAGATATAATTAGATTATCAAAATACTATTGATTAAGATTCAAATAGCTTGTGTAAGTTTGTCTATAGTGTGGGTCCGTCCATATGGTTAATAGCTGACATTCTTTTTCCGAACATAATAGCTACAATATTTATTTCAATTTTTTGTTTTTTTTTTTTAATATTTCGCCCTCGAATAGAACTGCGTTCATAAATAGTTAAAATTCAAATCCACGAATAAATTTCGAGAAATATAAAATCAGTGTCTCAGATGGAGACAAAAAAAAAACATTAAAAAGGCAATAGTGGAATTTCTCGCGTGAATAAAACGACACGTGAAGTTTCTGCTGAGAATCCACGGAATTCCATTATAATGCCGATAAAACAGAAAGGGAGAAATGACCAGAAAGAACGGTGGGTGAAGAGAAAGAGAGAAACTCGCTGCGCGTGGCAAGGACGAGGGAGAGAGGAGATTAGACTTTGATGTGTGACAGGGAAAGAATTTTGCATGCGACTCTCGGGAATTCAAAAAGTTCTGGATGTCGCAACAAAATACTTCCGCAGAAGTGGTAGTTTTTCGGTCTTATTGCCTCCTTGCATTTCGGGCATGAACGAACGAATCATCCAGCCCCGGAACGTGTACTCGCACTTTCATAATTTCATGTCTGATGCTTTTGGATTACATTGTATGCAATGATAAATTTATGCTTGAACTTTATGAGTTTTATTTGTCTCTGTAATCAAATAATGCCCTTGGCTAAGCTATTTTTTCGCAATTAATTTTTGCTTACCACTAATGAATAAAACAAGTTGGTATTATTGACAAGCTTGTGCCGTAATTTTGACAAAATAAATACATTTGTGTATGCTGCCGTAATCAATAATAGATTACTATGTACATGTAAAATTTGGAATAAAGTAAATTTATAATAAAGTTATTTCGATTATATTTATTTAGCCGTTTAAGGAATTTATATTTTATAATTAATAATTTAATTAGAAAAGCAATTACAATTCGATGCAATTATTCTATATATATTTAACTGACTTACATTTTCTTGAAATTAAAGCAACTTCTATTATTCATAACATTAGAATTTTTTATCCGATTAGCTAATTACAACTGACCTTTTATTCTTAAATATAACATCAGAAGACCAAAAATATTCTTTGATTTATCTGAATAAAATTTTTGCATATTTAAATTTTTTTTCTCAATTCTTAAATACGAGCATCCAATCATTTTTTTTTTTTTTTTTTTTTACAGTGGATAATATCGATAAATCATAAATAATGTTATAAATATCTTTCGTTGAAGATGTTTTGTCGAAAAGGTAAATAAAACATTTTTAGCTCTCATTTTTAATCACTTTGTGATTGCTATTTACAAATGTACATTAGAAGCGTTCAATTAATGATTATATACAATATGTCTATTGTTTATAATATAAGGGAAGTAAATAGTAGTTAAATTAATTCCACGATAGATTATAAGATGTGCCCGTGATCTAGGTTCATGATATAAATATCAATTATCGCTCAATTATCGTGTTACATGAATCGTGGATAATTCATTTTTTATCGAATTTTAAATAAATCAACGTCTTAATAAATAATTGTTTTACATCATCTACAGACTGTCGACAGTATCTATAGTAATTTGATTACACGATAATGGAATAAATTTTTACTGACTATAATTGTTATTTATTCCAAAATTAATAACTGATTGAATTCCTAATTTGACAAGGTATCGATGTAATATATATTAAGCTTCTTAATGTAACTCTAGGTAACGATGAAATAAAAATGTAAATAAAGCTTATATGTTGAAGCTTTTGGGAAATATTTTGGTTTAAAATTATAATACAAGTCCTTCCATTCTAAGCTCTTGAGCTTCTATAATATTATTAAAGATAACCAGCTAATTTATGGCTCATTATTATCTCTCAATCGTATCTTAAATATCGAATACGTAAGTTTGATTTTACATCCTATGCAGGACCAAAATATTTCTAAGGCATTGCGATTATTTAGTCATTAACATTGTATTAATCTTTCAAATCTATAAAAATGAAAAATAACAATGCGTTTAAAAATGAAAAAATAATTATTCGGAAAAAACAATTGAAAAGGCAAAAACAATTTTGTAAGGCTAAGCTGCTGTAAAAATAAAGCATTAAGGAATGACAATTTTTATTCAAGACATTTTAAGATAATCCATTAAAAAGATTTATTTTTTACTATTTTTGCACATATTTTTATCAATCGAGATGTTTGGTTATAATTTTTTTTAAACTTTTGCCAGGGAATTTTCATAAAAATGTAATAATTGATGTATTGTGAATGGAAGATTAATGCACTATTGGGAGATGAGAGATTTATATTAAAGTGATAAACTTGTTCGTTTGCTATCTAATTAATAGGTAATATACAATTGTCATATACAATTTATAATCCATATAATTAATAATGTAATTATCGATAAGGCTAATAAGTATCGATGTTTACATAAAACAATTTATTGTATAAACTGTTATATTAAAGTAATTCTTATAATATAATGGTGGCAATTTCTGATATCGGCGCTATTGTCGGAACTAAAATCTCGTATCAGTTGTAGCTTCGTTGGATAAGCCATACTCACGTATTTGAAATGGTTTAAATTTCCTCGCGCTAAATACCTGAACTATCGCGAGACTCCATGCGATGTAGAGAGGAAGAGAGCGAGAGATAGAGCGTGGAGAGGAAGATTAAGCGTAAAGGGAGTTGATGACAGCGAGCGTTGTGGTTGGCGGTGGGGGGGGGGG
>NW_011948426.1:2012144-2080568 GCF_000503995.2 Ceratosolen solmsi marchali | reverse complement strand
GGTGGGGGGGGGGGGGCGTAACGAAGGATGAAAAAGAGCAAGTACGGCTCTCACTTTAATATTTAATGCGTCCATTGGAAATTACAGGCGACGTGTCGCTTGAGCTGATACTGCATACGTAATGTGGAAGGTCGCTGTCGATATATTTTAGCGGTGACGGTTGGGTACATTTTGTCGGATGCATAAAATGGACGGAAGGTCTGAGTCCTCTCCCCCTTTCCTCATATTCACCACCGCAACCGACCATTGCGATACTTTGCACCGGCGGTTGGTTGACGATGACTGTAATGCGTATTCCATCGGATTCTCGAGCGGTGGTAAAACTACTCCCGAACCCTTTGGTCCGCTATTTTACACAAGGTAATTACGTCAGTTCGCGTTTTCCTTTATGAATATTACTTTTACATTCGGCATGCTCACTTTACATAATATTTCAATTTTCAGAAAAATATTTACAATACTCGTGTCTTCCGCATTATATTCAATTTTAAATTATTAGAAAGAAATTCGGAAATTTTATTGTATTATTGGAGTTGAACTTATCATAACATAATCTTTACAATTCTATTAAATTTTATCATTACCATTATTTTTGTAATTTTTCTCTCTTTCAGATCCTAATTTTCAAATAATCTTATGTATATTCATACTTGTGTATATCTTAATCCTTATTTCAAGATTTTATTTTTAACTATTTTAATCTAGAACGTCAAAATTTCTTATATTTACATGAAATACAAAGCCGCGCACTTTTTATCTAATAAAATTTTCTTCTAATTGCCTATTTACTAGAAATATCGATGAAATCTAAACGTACGTATTATGGCAACTTGACGCGTATGTGTATCAAAGTAAATATGGGTAATGAAGGAATCTATTTTGTTGATACTATTATTTATTCATAATATCATGTTTATTTTCGTTCGTTTGTTTACCATTACATTATTTCATTCTTCTACGAATCCTTTCTACCTATCCTTTCCTTATGAGTAATTTATTTGGATGTGAGTTATTTTTAGCTATATATATATATATATATATATATATATATATATATATATATATTATTTTATATTCCTAAGCCTCATTATTCTTATGCACTACTTTAACAATAAAAATAAAATGTAAATTTAATACAGATTTTGACGTAGCCATTGATGTAGTTAAAATATCGTTTTAATACAAGTCATGACATTGTATCCTTCCGTTTCGTTTTCTTCGGATATATTTTTTGGAATCGTTACAAATTTATCGAGAACTTGACTCGCACTTAGCATTCTTAATTAAAGCAGAAATTGTAGTATGATTATTGAAATAGAAAATATATAATTATTAAATATAAACTTAAAATGTTATGCTATTTAAAATATACATAAATATTAAAAATCTTATTCATAGATAACATAAAGCATGAAAAATATCGATTGACGTTTTTTATGTATTAACATTTTTGTGACTATTAACCGTTTATTATTTGTATAATTATATTATCTTATATAGTTTATTGAGTTTAATTAATTACTTATTTTTGTTTATCTCTTCATAAACGTTATATGAATGTTAATACAATTATTTTCACTGCTGAATATCATAGCTTTGCTGAAAGCTTTTTAATCATCGACAGTTTATTTTCCTTAATTTCTTCATTTTTACGTTACTAGTTCATTTATAATTTTTCTAAACTTCGGTAAATCATACTACTTTATCCTTAATATATGTTTATCTACTTTTATCTATGATTATCGCCGAGTAGTGACGTTGGGCGATGCGACTAGGACATGAATTTATTCTGAAATATTTTATCCCTGTAAAATTTACAATTTTTTTAGTTTTAAAATCTTTAACATACAGCTACATTAGCTTAATATGAAATACTCATCAATATTTTTATTTTAACTACACTACATTTTAATTCTTTCATAGTAAGCAAATAGATTCATTATCAATATACTTTTTAAAATATTTTTTAAGATTTTAGAAAAATAATTACAAAACATTTAACTAATTTTTTAATAGAACATAAAAATTCTGCTTTGTAAGCAATATTTTTTTTGTATAAAATTTCTTCTTTAACGAAGCTTAAAATCATTTAGTCATTCTTTTCATGATTAGAAGTTTCCCCCTTGTTGTTATACTTTTCATTTTTTTTACTTAACTTTGATAGAAATAAATTAAAATTTCATTAAACTTCGTACTGCCAATGAAAAATAAATAACGTCATTCTTTAAATTCGGTTTTGTACCACGAAGTATCCTTAATCAATGCTTATGTCTATGATGATGAATAAAAAAAAAAAAAAAAAAAAATTTTTGTTTTATCTGAACTCCGTGTAGCCTGTTGTTTTTTCAAATAACAAATTCAAATTATCCATTCACGCATAAATTTCTGTCTCAATTTTCCATCTATATATTTCCATAACATCTATTCCTTTTTATGGATTCGTACGTTCTTCCCTCACTCGCTCATGAGGACGAAGAGTGTCGATACTTACTCTCCGTAAAAGCTCTCCTACTCGGCATGTAAAGACGGAAAAACTGCGGCGTTTGCAGGGTCGGAGGGGAGCAAAAACTTGGGGAAGCGGTCAATTCGATTTGACTTTCTCTGTGTATCCAAAGTACCGTCGACGACTTGGCGCAAATGCGTCGAACGTTTACATCCTCATCCAGTGTACATATGTACATATACGAAAATAATACCTTTGCAATCTTTAAGTTATGTACATTGACGTATATACGTAATCGGCTTTGCCTCTTTTCTATATTTTTTGCGCTTGTTTTTCAATTTTTCTTTATATCACCATTAAGTGTATCTTTTACAGCAGTTTTAAACTATACATAAATTTTATCTCAAGCAATCGAAAAATTATGAATTGTATTCCCTCGAATTTACGTTCAATCGACACTCAATAATAAATATAATTTAGACGTTTTTCCCTTTTTTTCTTAATATTGAAATTAAAATATTTATTTTGAAAATATATTTCAAATACATCTAGCTCTTCGGCCAATGCACTGACCAATGTCGTCTGCATAATTCCAACATCTTTCTTATTTTCAAAGATATTATTTTTCAAAGAATATCATCTGCCCTTATTATTGTCACCTTGGATACAAAAGTCAAAAAATCAAAGCTACGGCTTAACAATTACTTTTACGCTACTAGAATGCTATTTCGGTGGAATAAATGGCCTCGTTGCGATTCCAGTCAAAAGCGCTCAAAAACACCGCGAATACACTCGTGTTAACCAATTTACTTATTTTTAAGTAATTTGACCGTCATAAAGCTCTGCAAGTCTGTATGCGGAGCCCGCGTAGAGAGATTAAACGGAAATTGCGCTGGAACCGCATGATTTCACTCTACGTGCGTACTAAATGGAATGCGCGTCTATATAGATGCGAGTGTGCGAGGCGACGACGCGTCAGGTTGCATGCGATAGAGTCTATGGGGCTCGACTTAATAACAGACACTCGGAAGTGGTGCACTGGGTTTTAGGGTTCTAGCCGGCGTCTCTTTAAAGCTCACACCTAGGCAATATAGAGACAAGGTAGTCTGTGTGCCCTTCTCATCGTCCTCCTTGTCGTTGTCGTTGTCGTCGTCTCTCTAGTCTTATCTTCGGTGTCTCCTTATGCTTCCTCCTTCTTTATAACGAACGCACCTGCATGTGTATTCCTTTGTTCATATAAACATATATAGATAAATACAGTCTGCTAATATAATGTGTGAGAAATATAAACATAAGGAGATACAAATGTAGCTTTCTACACTTACAAGAGCGCGCAGGATAATGTGGCTAATTGTAAGTCTGTGTATGATGTGAATTTTCCTAGGACAAAATGATGACATTACGAAGACTCGTTAATACTGTTTCTATTTAATTTTATAATTTACATAAAATAATTATGCTACTCATACTAAGAATAATGTGTTTTTTATTTTCACACGTATCAAATTTGTATGGGTTTTTCTTTTAATAATAAACAATTTTAATTATTATTTTATTTATTTTACATTTTCATAACCTGGTTTATAATTATCTAGACTTCGTACTTTTATGTTTTTATCAAAAAAAAAAAAAAAAAAAAAAAAAAAAAAAAAAGAAATATTGAAGATAATTTTAAATTAGCCTTTATTAAAAATATTAATCTCGTAAATAAATTTGATGCCGTTTTATGCACATTAATTGTGAACTTTAATCAGTTAAATATTTAATATTTGAAAGAAAATTCCATTACATAATCTTTAAATTATAGATAAATAGTCAATTTCATTTTTGTATTATAAACTTTATCCACTTTATACAAACATTTAAATAAATTTTGGGTAAATGGTTAGATAATACAATTTAAAAATAAACCGCAATCCTCTAAATTCTTTTATGAAGTACATTTTGAAAAATAGAAAACAAAATGAAGAGTTGAAGAAGAATGATTCCATCTTTATTTAAAATTGTACTTTGAAAGAAAACATCTCCTAGATTCACAGCATTTGTGCAATTTGTAATAAAGGGAGAGAGAGAGTGAGAGAGACATTATTTTTCGCACTTTTTACTGTAAAAAAGAAATACTTTGGAGAGTATAAACGTGTGTGAAGGAATTAAGGTCAGAAACAAGTGAAGGGAGAATCGCACGAAAAATACTTAAATCGTTTTAACTCCCTGTATGAGGACGTTGGAATGAAAAAATTAAAAGTGCTCACAGTGAAAACGCGTAGTAAGCTTCATCGACTATGTGTTTCCTCATTTTTACATGAGCTCTTACAAATTCAATCTTCACTTGTTTCGACGACCTAAATGCCTGTCTGTTGCATATTGCATTTCAAAATGGCAACATTAAATTACCGTAATTTGCAAGGTACGTACGTTTGCATATATATTTGCATATACTGCGTAGATTTTATACTTACTTGAAGTTTTCAACAGATTTTCCAATATATAAATTAGCTTCATTTTTCAAAATGTAGCTCTAATTATTCACCATGTCATTGTGTGCTTAATTTTTGGTACATTTTCGTTTAACGCATTCTTAAACATTTCTTTTTGTAATAAATTATATTTAAATCATATGAATTTTTGTTTTATTACGCAATTTTATTACGCATTAATCGTAATTATATATACATATATGACAATTACGAAATTTGGCATTTCTGTAATAATTCCTGTTTGAGTACTCATAAAATGTAAGCAATAGTAAATTAATGATTAACATTATCTACGTAGACTTCACTTTGTAAATATGAAAAATATAATATCACAAAATAAATGTTTGTTCTTTGGTATAATATACGCATATAGATCAATTTATATTCAAACCGTTTGCTATTTAGTTTGTTTGTTCAAAAATTTTCATCCATTCAATATTATCTAGGATATAAATTTCTATTTCCAACTATCAACCTAATAGCATGAATTTTTGAAATATAAAGGATTACGAAAAACTTATTTATAAATAAAGTAATTAAATAGAGATAATAAATTTTCTAATAAGAAATTTCAAATCGTTCGAATATTTTTCAGTATTCATGTGTAAAATGTACTTTTCACGCTAATATATAATTGAAACTATAAGATTAATCCAATAATGTATTATATTAACTTTGTTTCGACAAATGATTAACAATTGTGAAGATAGGGGAAGCGTAAGGGTAGATAGAGGTTTCTATATAAATATTGATCAGACAAAGAGAAAACATTTAACATATTTTTACATATTTTGGAGTTAATATAAATAAATATCAAGAATGAGATAGAAACGGATAGCTAGATCGATAGATAAATAAATAGATAAATTGTTAAGTATATTAATGGATGGAGAGATGTAGTAGACAGATAAATAGATAGACAGATAAAAGGAAAAGAATAATACAGAATTGATACCTATGAATGATAAAATAGGAGAGAATTGTTTCTTGTCAATACGTTTATAATAATTAATGTCAATACGTCAATACATTAATGTCAATATTAGCCGGCTCATTTTGCCACCATTGATAATTCTTGAATTTGGTCATCAGTTTTTTTTTTTTTTTTTACCCCTTTAGTTCTTCAGCGTTTATAAACGAATAACCGGAATAAGCTAAATAATAAAAAATAAAAAAATGCAAATATTAATAATTCCAATGATGAATAAAGAAACAAAAAAAAAAAAATAAAGAAAATATGTTTACCCCTACTAGTATTTAAGCAATGTAGGAGGACATGAAGGAAGAAAAGAGAAAGAAAATGCTTCCTTCTCATTGGTTGGCAACGACGCCGACGACGACAAGGACGACGACGTTTCGTGGATCCTATTTAATTAACGGCTCCTGCCGCTTGACGAGGGGTAGCATTTATAACTTTATTAATGCGCGTTTCAGTTTTACACAGCGCAGATGCACCTCCGCTTCGTGAATAATGCGCCCGATGAAAGTCATACATTTGCCCGCTTCTCACTTATACACAACACATTTGTTTATGAGTGTATTTTCATGGAGTCTGAATAATTGTTGTATTTCTTTATTATGTTTATGTTGGGGGAATATTTAATAAGCGACAGCGAGGTCGCATTCTTTAGTGAATTGAGTCTGTTTTAAGCAGAGATCCGAAGAATTTATTGCGGCTCTGGATAATTATTTATTTTTGCGCTACTATTCCTTTATTTCGCTCTTGTATGAATAAAATTATACTCTCTTCTCTTGACTACATAGATATAACGTGTTTTGTCTATCATAGCTGCTTATTTTTACTTATTAATATAATAATGTTAAGTGAGAGTACGAGTATGAGATATTAATTTAATTTAATACGCCACTGAAATTCAATGAACAGATATTTATAATACAATTAACTCCCATCGCTCTTTATCGTTTGCAAAATAATTTTTTATTAATGTTTTTATTATTATTATTATTTTTTTTTTTTTTTTTTTTTTTTTTTTTTTTTTTTTTAGCTCTTTCAATCTTATTGAATATTCGTTTGTATTTATGTGAATTTTTAGTTAACATAACGGTATTTCAAGAGTGATTTTGCATTTGCAAAACTCTGGACTTATCTCTAGAGATTTTAGAGATTATCCGTGAAGCAATAAAATAGAGCTTTTATACGTCATTCGTATGCAAAGAAATTTTTGACTTTATTTACTTCACAGTTAAATTTAAGTTCACAATAATCAGCCATTGCTTTAAACGACCTTAAATGTCTTCCAAAACACATACTTATTTTATTGTCATATTATTACCATTTTCATTAGATCTTTAAAATATATTCAAGCATTATATATAATTTATTATTTATTATAGCATTATCTATCCACTGTCATTTCACTACTAGACAAATCAATTATCCAACGTGAATAAAAAGCTACCATTATCACCTCGGCAACTCTCGTCTTTTCACGCCACTTTCATATGCATTCATCATTATCACACGCATTGTCATCGTCGCTATACACGACACTCGTATCTCACTCCATCCCCCTCTCCCTTTCCATTTCTTTATCACCGCTCTTGTCTCTTCAGCTTTAAATGTATGAAAACGTACAACTACGGTAAAATTATGCTACGGCACTACATGGATTTAGCGTGAGTGTATCCAGTCATGCGTAAGTTGAACGAACGTGAGTGGAAGTGAAGAGACAAAGAGCAAAACTTTTTCAGAATAGGGGAACTATGAGATAGACGAGTGGAAGGTGAAAGAGGACTGCTACAAAATGAAGTCATTCATATTGAACAGCTTTCTTTTGCCAAGAGAAACGCGGAATATGAACAGTCAAGGAAAGAAGACGGGGAACGATTAGAAAAGATGGCGATGATAAATACTCGTTGTGTTTTGAGCCAAATGGACGATGTTACTTGTAGCTTCAAAATAGAAATAAGAAAAAAAAAAAGATTCTCGCGCTAAATTGTCATCGACGCAAGGTTTTTGTCCCCAGTGGTCCCAGATTCCCTCCACTTCTCGAATATCTGGCAGATTTCTTGTACTAATCCATCGCCAAACACTTGAGTCACTAGTTTTACTATCCGAAGCATGAACGCAAGCACAAGTGGGGCGCCACTCCATACATATCCTTTGACTTCTTAATTGTGCTTACGGACTAATAAATGTACGCAGACACGTGAATATTATCATCGATTGTCAAAAAAAAAATAAATAAAACTCGTCTCTCTAAATTATACACAGCGCGAATGTCGCGTGATGCGAGAAATAATTGCTAAAGAGTCTCTATCTCGCTGGCTGATAAAAAGAGATTCATTCTCCTCTTTATTTCTCGCTTTCTCCCCTCATCCCATCCCACCAACCGCCCATCGCTCGTCCCCCTCTCGTAATATGGCATACGTGCGCGCGCGCGCGCGCGCCTACTAAAAACAACGTCCGCTGCTTTCAGGCTTTTTTCGGCGAGGGGGCCCGTAGTATTCAGATAAAAATACCAATTTTCTCGTGCATGCACTTTCTGTAAACGCCTTCGTCCGGTTTTGCACTCTGCCATCTGCCTCTCCATTTATCTGCTATCCTCTTTGCGCTTTTGACGCAGTGTGCATCACCTCGTGAAAAAAGTTGGATTTGTCGTAGTTTTATGAGGATGTCTGGGTATTATGTTGTGAGAAAAAAGCCTTTTTTATCTTATATCTTTTACGCCCCCTCTGCATATCTACACCGCGCAGAAATGATGGGTAATATGGCGTAGCGATATTTTTGTGCTTAGGGACACTGTGCGTTATGAAACTGGCACTTCCGATCTACGGGATCAAATTTATTTTTTGCGATTCTCAGCTGAATGATGCTGCAAGTTTAATTGAGATCGGCGACAATCGATGTCAGAAATATTAGAAATTATTGATTCGTCCGGCCTTTGATCAACTTATTGATTCATATATCATGGTGAAAGCAGACTTTAGTATTATTATTATTATTGTTGTTGTTTTTGTTGTTGTTGTTGTTGTTGTTGTTGTTGTTGTTGTTGTTGTTGTTAGAATCAGCTTTGAACAGTGACTTAGTTGCAAACAATACTTATTGTTGTTAAAAAAAAATTATGATTTATTCGTGATATTTTAAAGTACGTAAAGCGCTTATTGAAATTTATCTCGAATTTATCTATAAAATATAAATTACTTATTCACCATTCGAATAAAAATTTTATATCGAAAAATTATTATTTTTCAGGGTAGTATCTTTTAAGAATAACAGTAATTTATGGTGAAAAAATTTTTATTAGAACCCATAGCGTTAGATTAAATAAGAGACGAACGTAGAGCGACAAAAATATACAATAAAAGTAATGGCAAATTTACGAAAAGTTATTATTTTTAACGTAAATTGTATGATAAATGTGATATGAAATTTCGTGTTTGATCAATACAATTTTTTTTTATCTATTATTGTTTGATATACGAGTCAATAAAAACCAGAGAGAATTAAAAGACTCATAATGGTATTGATAACGGATATATTTTCTCTTTAGATTGTTATTTTTGCTACAAACGCACACACGCACGCAGGAACGCGCGCGCGCACACACACACATAAGATTAAATAATATAATTAAATTTCATTAAAATTTCAAAGACAAGTTTAAATTTGAATATGATTAATGATTATAACACAACAATCATTGGAAAAAGGACATATAAATAGAAATTTCTAGCATATGTATATTAATAATATACTTTCGATGGAAATCAGACTCAATTGATATCTATAACATATATCTGTATTTGTGTACAGATGCATGTGTACATAGAAGTTATCCATACTACATGAATCTTGGTAATCGAAACTAAGTTATGCATATGTATGTGTACATAGACTTTCATCCAAAACCAGGAGACTCAATGTGACTTGGATGAGAAAACTTTACACGTTCCTTACTCTCTCTCTCTCTCTCTCTCTCTCTCTCTCGCTCTCTCTGTCTCGTCTTTTTCCTCGCTCCTTCTTTTTTCCTCGATTTCTTTGCCTATCTGTTTATCAAGTTATTTCCTAAACTTCTCCAACTTTTCTTTAAAAGAGCGAGTAAGATGACGGAACATGTATGCAGATATATGGAAAGCTGGTAGTTTACTTCTACAAGTTTTATACAAGCACGTATATAGCACACAACGACATCGAGCTCGTATCGTCATGAAAGGATCATTGGAAAATTTGCCTCGTTTTGCATGGCAAGCTAAGTGCTCGGCGATATCTCTCTCTCTCTCTCTCTCTCTCTCTTTCTCTCATTCCTTTTCTTCGTCTTTCTACACTTTCCTTCATCTTAACCGTAGGATCGGGTTTGAGATGAAGGAACTAGTAGGCGATAGCGATGGAAAGAGGAATGCAGAGCTTGTTATACTTGGACGATCCGAGGGACTTATTACTTTTCATTTATATGTGTGCGTGCATGCACGTGTGTAAGGCGACGAAGTGCTTCCATAGACTTTAGGATATAGAGTCAATAGGAGACTTTCCTTACAGAAAACCATGAAGAAATTTCAGCGTCGGTACGCGTATGTCGGTCGAGTACGACGACCGCAATTTGTCAAACTACATTGAACTTAAATAAACACGAGTGGAAAGAATTTACGATGCAAATATATCAGAAATATTTCTGACCTAAAAGTTTAATTGAGTTTAATTGTGAAAAATTTCATACTATTCGTTTAAATTTGAAAATTGATAAATATATTTAGAATTGTTATTTTATGTTTGATTCGAACTTTGATTCGAACAGCACTTTTACGTTTTAAATATTTTAAATATTCCATACTAAATTAATACATATATTAAAAAGGTTTTTAACAAATTTCATAACCATATTATGTTAAAGTTTCCTTACATCGTATATAAATAAATAATCTTAGCAATCTACCTGTTAAGCTTCACGAACTGTAAAAATTGCCTCATTTTTATTACATCGCCTAAGAGGTACGCGTATTAGGATACAACGAGCAAATCTTAATTCCTCCTTTACTGAATTTATAGTAGCGATTAAAACTACTTACTAGATAACTCAATATTTATATATGACTTGCATATTATTTTGATTACGTTTGTGGAAAGCTTCGGAGGTTTCATAAATGAATATTAAAAAAATGAAAATGTGTGGCTCTTTTCCTTTGATTTTCCCCCATTTTCGTTCTCCTTTCCACTCTATTACTTCTGTTCCTCGCTCTCTCTCTCTCTCTCTCTCTCTCTCTCTCTCTCTCTCTCTCATATATACGTGTGTACGCGTATATGTTCTTCCTATTCTCTTTGGCTCCAAGTCACACTCGCGCAAATTAAGGTAAGCGGATGTGAGCATTGTTAAACCCTCGTGGTGCACGTTAGTTACACTTACTTTCCATAAAATAAGTGGGCCGACCTGATTTTATCTAGAAATTACTTTGCGTAATATATCGTCGTTGGGACTTTTATGAAATTTCTTTAAAATACTAATAAAGTAGTTGAAAATGTTTTCGTTTTAGTTTTGAGTTTTATCTCATGTGATTCAAATGGGTTGAAAGAATTTATTATTAAACACTAATAAAACAAAAATTAATAAATCGAGCGTATAAAAAAGACTTTTGTATTACATATTATTTAAGATGATTAACATAAGCTGTGCTTTATTGAAACTACGAATAAATTTATTTCAATTTCAATTAGTTATTTATTCATTAGTGTCATTTTATTTTAATTGAAATAAGTTTTTGAAATACAACCAAATGAAATACATGCCAAGCTTAATCGATAGAAAGTACGAGTGTCACTCAGATAATTTTACACTAGTGACAAAAAAAAATATATATATATATATATATATATATATCGATTACAATATTGAAGTTTTTTTTCATCTTATAGAGAAGGTAACTTTTAAAATTTTGTCGCGAGAGGTAACGATGAGTTACAGGTGCTACCACGTACAAATGAAAGTAAGAATAATATCGTAATGCCTGAGCTAATGCTAAAAGCTATAAAAACAAAAAATATCGAAGAGAAGAAGGTTTATCGGACCCCTTTTTAATGTTTCGATTATGCGGTTAACGTATTTAAAAAAAAAAATAAATAAAGATTATGGAGTGGACGTATCCAGCCCACATACTTATACAAATACATACACGAGAAAATAGTATTCATTGCCACTTCAAATGATTATTATCGAAATGTTATTGCGCTATCAATGTACACGAATTGATATCGCAAAATTTACCCATTAAGTAAAAAATATTTAAATTTTCGATTTCGCTGAATCGCTCGCCGAATGTATCCCGTTCCTTGGTAGTTTAACCAGAAACTAACTAGGGCTAAAATTCTTGATTGGCGAATATACGTTTTCAAACTTAATTTTCAAACTCTCCATAATATGAATATACTAGATATCTCAAATGAAAGTTGAATTTCACTTATATTTAACCTATTTTCGAAGTTCGTAGTTAAAGTTCTTCTATAATTCAGCTCGTTAAAACTAAGTATACGTATGTAAATTAAATCGAAGGAGAACTAATAATTATGGTGCAATGAATTTTAATTAAAAAGTGAAGCAGTGTACATAAAAATAATCGAAGTACCATGGTTGAGAATTTCATTTTGATTCGAAAGTATAAAAATCCACCACCATCCACCCCCCCCCCCCCCCCCCCCCCCCTTTTTTTTTACACCATAAAATATAGTGGGCGCGAAGTAAAATCTTGGCTTACGTGGATGATGGTTATTCTGGTAATTAATAAATAGAGAGAGTTTTTGGATAATTTTATTAATTTGTTATAAATTATTAGAATTAATTGTATTTCATTTAACAAGCCGAAATATTTTATGAAAAATATCTTAGTAATATGAATTTTAAACGCTAATTATAGAAAGAAGAAAAACAATACACATAAAATGTAATAGTGCCTCTAAAGGTTTTTTATAAATAAAATATTCAAGGCCATCCGGTGAAGACACTCGGCTACAAATAAGTCATAATTTATCCAACGTGTTAAAATTATTACAACATGGTCGACGCAGCCTACACAATTGATATATTCTATATGTCTGGTGCATTTAGCGAAGTTTGTTATACGTGAAATTGATTAAGTTGATAAACTTGGAACAATGCCTATAGCAAATGCACTACTCCATTGTACGTAGCTGCAGTAATCTGTGAAGGTAGTATATATCAATGAACTTTGCAAGTTGATAGTATTACATAATTATTATGGAATGTAGGAGGTGCCTGTAGGTATCGAGACGTGATCATAATAAAAAATTATGATTATTAAAATAATATCACTAACTTGAAGAACAAAATCTTTTGTCGCATATATGTAAACAATGGCTAATTAATTATAAGAGTAAAATTATGCGGTAAATTAAAGTGTCGGTTAAGTGTCGAAGCGTTGAGACGTAAAGGGTCCAAGTCTAGTCCTCGATTACTTATGACAAACTATTGAATTTCCTTGGCGAAAGGGCGGCCGATGTTTATCTATTAATTTGACAAATACTTTTGAAATATCATCGTTGCCCAATCGGATCGTAAAATCCGTCCTGTTCATTTGTAGTAATGGCAACCAATCACCCAAGTAACTTTCCACTGAATCGTTCGAACGTAACAAGCAGTCCCTAAACTCGCATTAAAGTCGGGGGTAAAAGGAGGAAATGGAGACGATGTCGTGTACATGGGAGCAAAGTAACGAAACGTAGGAAAGAACCGTGAAAGTTGACTGGAAAATCGTATTGCGTACTCAGCACTTTAGCGGTCAGTTGGGAAACGTTATGCAGTGGTAGTTGGTGACTTGGGTATGCGCGAAAGCTCGGAACCCTCGAGGGTTTCTAGATTCAGCGATGCGGATGCTCGGACTGCTGGTGTTGATGGTTGATTCTCTTTTACTGTTACGAGATTCCCGCCGGCTAGTTACAGAAAACGTCAGAGTGTTTGCGTTTGTGTGCGCGCGCGCGCGCGTGCGTGCGTGCGTGCGTGTGTGCGTGTGCGCGCGCGTGCGCGCGTGTGTGTGAGGGAGAGAATTCATGGTCACAGAGTAATTCTTCCTACAAACATTCGAACGCTTTTAATCTTCGTGTTTACTTATTTTATTTACTTGATTTTTAACTGTTCCATAGCCAACTGAATTTTAATTGAATTTTAAGAATTTTCTTATTCCTTTTTTTCTTCTTCCCCCCCCCCCCCCCCGATGAATAACATTCGTATCGCTGCAATTAGTAAAATTTAGTAATGTAAATATTTTTATTATGACAACATATTTAATAAATACGACATATATATATGCTTGATTTCTTATTCCAACTCCATACCAAAATTATCAATGTTTACTTTAGCAATGATTGAAGATAATTTTGTTTTCTTTAAATTTTAATTCATAAATTACAATTAGTAATCGATTTTGTAAACTAATACTCAATTATACTCTCGCTATGTAAACATTTTGTTTATGAATTAAAATTAAATGACAAGAGATAAAATATATACGAATATATATATATATATATATATATATATATATATATATATATATATGTTAAGTTATATACGAAGATTTTAATATTCGGCTGATAAATTATCCAACGAGAGTACAACATACTCGTAACGTGATGTTTCACGAGTAAATCTAGAAAATGAGAAAACAAGGTCAATAATTTACTTAAAACTAATAATCACAATAAATCCCGTTTCTGTCAGTATTTTAGGAATTATTATATATACAACACAATTTACTTATAATCAATCAGTAAATATTATATTCGTTTAAAATAATTTTATTTAAATGTACATTAGTTCCAGTTGCAATTTGTAAAATTATAATTCAAATTGTATTTATTTCCCATAAACGTTGAACATACCCATACCCATAAATTGTTGTGAATTAATTTTATTAATAATATTAATTTTTGTTTATTCGTTCGTTTTTTTGTCATTGTCATGCTATTATGATTATTTTATTGTAATATAGGAAAAAATATATTTGTATTTTAAGGTTGCAAAAACTTTTGTATAATTCTTATGCGTGACTAATTGCGTGTAATGAATATCATTCGTTAGAAACATTGCCCGAATAATTTACATTTCTTAAATGTATTGAAATACCGATTGCAACATAAATAGAGCAACTATAAATAGCATTTTTGTAAATGAACGACTGAAGATGAGGCCCGATGAAATAAAAAAGATGTACGCCTAGAGAATGAAAAATTAAACGAATAGAAATAAGTTCTTATTTGGGTAAATGGTAAAAAAAAAAAAAAAATGCGCGCAACACAATACTCCGCAGCTAATAAAGCTGATTTACGGGTCCGACCTTGTGGGTAAAGTGCAACCAATAAAGAATTTAATAAAAGCGAAGTGTGCAGCTACGCATAGTTTGAAGGTTCGTCCGTCGTTGCAAATTGCACGGCTCGGCGCTCTCATGAAATATTTCAATTCGACATCATTTGCTTTGAAAATTACGATGATAAATTTTGAATAAATTTTCCATTATTATTCTGGCTTGCAAGTGAATAAATGGGAAAGCGAGCTCGAGCTTTTTTTGCCTGATGGGTTTTCGATACTTTATTTTTGTCCGTCCTTCATTTTCCCATAATTGAATTCGTAATTGAAGTCCAACATCTTCCTCGTTTTATTAAAACTCTACTGTCTATATGCGCTTGTATCCACTATCCAATGCTTAAATAAATTTTAATTAAGAAAATACTTATTCATCGATTAATCATATGACCGTAGAATGAATAACAAAATGATTTATTTGTTGTGCGAATAAATTTTGTAATATTATTAATTGTTTCACTAAACTGGGCTTTAAGTGAACGGGCACCTTTCATTTATCTATACAAATAACATCTATAATAACATTGTTTTTATATAATTTAAATTCTTATTACATAAATTCCTTTACGAATAAATAGGTGATCTATACTACTAATTTTTATTACTATTTAATATAAACTTTTCACATGCCTAGATATTTATCAAACATTCGATAGAATTTCGCACAAAATCTTTATAGCAACAATAATAACAATGATGACTATGACGATAATATAGTTGCCACAGTAGTCATCCCCGAAGCATTATAAATAAAACATAAAAAGTGAATTAAATTCAATCCAATAATCAAAGAACGTGCGATCAAATTAAAAAATTTCCTAGGAACAGTCATGTTTAATTTAGTATTGCAATATAAATGGTGAAATCTATATACTATTATTATAATGAAATATTGTTATGACAAATTAATTAAGAAACTAATTGTCGGTTTTTTTTTTTTTTTTTTTTTTTTTTTTTTTTTTTAGAATGTGCTTCCGCGACGAATCGCGCGACGGATATTTATTTTTGTTCGCCGTATCTATCGTTTTAAATGGTCGGGCACGCGAGAATTGAGCCGATAAGTCCCAGCGATTCTTTTCATTCGAATAGTTTGTCACCAAACTCCGGCTCGGACGAAATGGTACGGAAAGGACACCGATGGATTATAAATTAGCCGCGCGGCGTGCATCGGCAATTTCCATTCTAGCCACTCGGCATTTTCGCGATACACAACATACCACGACATAATTCTATTCCTCGCGTATTTTCGCATCGCTCCGCTCGCTCTCGCGTACGCCGACTCCTAGTAGATTATTGGCCATGGAGACTAGAGTGCAAATGTAAAAACCGAAAGGACGACGAAAGCTCGGTCGGTAGCTTGCTCTACCGGTCGCACACTGTGATTTCGATATTTTTAATTACATTTATACGTATCCGTATGATGAAGAATGAGCGCAATGGAATTTTATTGTTTACTTTCATGATTGCTCGAATTTTAATATCCATTGATTAATTAATCCAAAATGTTTGCTTTTTATTAAAATTAAATGGTAATCGCTTTAAAATATTTACTTCAATTTATTAAAGAGTTTTATTATTTATTATTTATTCGTCTTGTAATTACATTGAAAGTCATTTGAATTCTGTTTAAATTTCAAATATGATATTTCCTTATAGACTGGGTCACTGAAATAGTCAGTCAGCACGCCTACACGTGTTTGTTGAAATAATAATTTTAATATTACAGTATTAAATATACTTCTTTTTATTAATTATAATTTCTTAACTTTCAAGACAGCGCCAATTTGTACTTTTACAGTTACAAAGATACGTTTGTCAATATCATCAAATATTTGTTTATTAGTTTTTATAAGTTAATACTTTATGAGTATGCTTGATGCCGTAAGAGTGAGTAAGAGCATAAATATCGATTATATCATTTGATTTGCCATTATTTGAAATAATATTTTTCATTTCTCTAATCTACAGAATTTTTTCATCATTAAGTGAATAACATCAAAGGATTTAAAAAAAAAAAAACAAAACAATTTCCGGCAGAATTGAAAATTAATCTTAATTTCCATTAACCTTATTATTAAAATTATTAAAAATTAACATTATCAATTTCGATATGTCGGGTTATTTATAATATTTATAAATAATGACTATATAAATTATTTCACAACTCGAAGAGAGATGGAGAAAGACACAAGCACACATATGTACCTTCTTTTAAAAAAACGATAAAGCATATCTATTCATATTCTTTATGTTTTGAAAATTTGTTTTAAAAAAAATTCATTACGTAGTGGATTTTATCTGAAAAGGATTTTTCCTTTTTTCAGTGTACAGTTGTCAGTTTGTGTAAAGGAGATAGTATTATGAAGTATCTTAGTCAAGTATTTCTTTATTAAGTATCTATGTTAAATATCATCGCCATATCTATTTCCAATATCTTTTATATTTTCTGCACTGACGTTGCATTTTCTCACTCTTCGTCCTTCTATCTTTTTCTTTCTCATTCTTTTTTCAATTATGTAGATACGAAAGTTGATATATTGCAGATTATTAGATATGTTTTTAAATTATAGACTACTTTAATGTAATTGCAATGAAATTTTGTAGATTTTTAGTTTAATTTATAAATTATTAATCGATACGCAAATGTCATTATCATTATTATCTTATATATAAAAAATTTTCAGGCACATTATTTTATTGTTAGATATATATTTGCCTTGACAAGAATCACATATGTATTTGCAGACCAGTTTTGAAATGTTCTATTCATGGGAATATAAATGTATGGGACCGAATGAATCGAGCAATTATTTAAGATTAAAATTAATTTTAAGTAATAGAAAGTTGTTGGAATCAATAATAAAATCTTTGAACTGATTGCGTTATTATTATATGTTTATACTATTGTGTTTATAATATACGTTAATACTCTTGCGTCGCATGTATTGATTAGACCATTTTTATTTTTCACAATCAATTTCAAAGGCCAATCCTCATAGTATTATTGTTAAGTGCTAGTGTCATCTTAATGATTGACGAGCGATGGAAACGCACGAGGACACGCAAAAGTTTACGTGACTGCTCAAGTCAATGGGACAAGAAGCAACATCCAACGGAAGTTGGGTAGATTTCGAAATTCCCGGGACTATAAACCCTTTATGCGAATGCCAACTCCATTACCTATTTTCCTCCCTCTCCTTTATGCTCTTCGCCTTTCAGAGTCCACTACACCTGGCACGTGCAACCAAGCAAATCTGCTTATAAGAATATGTCTATGTTTAGAGGAAGTTTCTACGTATTTTAATGATTTTGCGATAATGTTGCAAATAGTTGGGTATTTCATGGATATATTAGTGAATTGCGAAGAGCATATTGAGAAATTTCTGGCCGTTAAATTCTTATTCCTTTATAAAAACATAGAATCCCAATAGTATAAATGGTGTTGTTTAATAATTCAGTACATCGCTTAGTAATAGAAAAAATATCATTAGCATTTAGTAGAGATTAAGCTAAATAATCTTTATTATTATATTATTTATAATAATATAATGGCAATTCAATGTAATGCAAGAGTAATGTAAATAAAAAATTTAGCCAAACAAATATATCTTATTTCATGTATTATAAAAATTTCATTAAATTTATTATGTAAAAAATTTAAGAAATTTTTCATATAAAATTAACAGTTTGTAAATCTACAGAATGTATATAATTTGGTAAAATATGTTTTTTATATAATAAGTAGTAATGAAAAGATCATTTATACTGTTTGTTACCTCTGAGTCACTCGATTTTTCATACTATTTCTGTTCTAGAAAATATCATTCCATAATGATGAATCAAAATTTACGTAAAATTAAATTATTTCATCAAATTAAACCTTAAAGATTTATGCTATATTACTATATAAAATAATGTTAATATTACTGGAAGCGACAATAGTAAAATAAAACTGTTAAGCCTAATTTACTTATTGCCACATTATTCATTATGCTTATCTTTACCACTAAATAGTTCTTTTCAATACTATAGTTTACGAAATAATACCCAACCCTATATTGTTAGCTAAAAAAGTTTGTAATTTTATGAAAAAAATATTTGGATTTCAATATGCGTTAAAATTTCGAGAACATTAAAACTATTAATAAAAATTTATCTCCATACGATGCAATTACAATTTACTAAAACGAAGATAACCCAACTATATGATATTATTATGGGAAAAAAAATGAAATATTCAAAAGGTAGATGATATAAGCAGCTTTTACCCAGATTCTAATATTATATAATATTATTTCTATGATTTAACAATGCTTTTACGAATTAGTGCATTACTATATTATTTATAAAATTATCTTCATTACATTGAAGTTATTACTGTTTTCATGATAGATTCTTTATTTGATATATAACTGTGATAATTGCGTATTTTAGATAAAAGCTTGTGTTGTCTCGTCTAACCTATACTATGTTTGTTAAGATGTTAAAAAAATCATTTTCTACAATCTGTGTCGATGATTCTATCAAAGCATTTAAGTTTTAAAATTAATCTTTTAACTCTTAATAGACAAATATTATCAATAATATCTATTTGAATATACTTTACTAGAAACTCTACTAATTTTACAAACTAATGAAATATTAATAGTAATTTAAATTTGCGAATTTCTTGGACAAGTTGCCTGAATTGTGAAGAAGTTAATGTACTTTTATCCCTTTATACAAAGAAAGAGAATAAAGAGGCCAAATATTACTAGGTAAAGGGCAAAAGTTTTTAGTCCAAAGACAATAGAAGGCATAAAGTATGTGAAAT
The DNA here is from genome assembly GCF_000503995.2 of Ceratosolen solmsi marchali. Taxonomy (NCBI): domain Eukaryota; kingdom Metazoa; phylum Arthropoda; class Insecta; order Hymenoptera; family Agaonidae; genus Ceratosolen; species Ceratosolen solmsi. The sequence goes on along the minus strand of NW_011948426.1, from coordinate 2,060,510 downwards.
CGTTTTCAAAATATTATCACTTGAAAATGCATAATGTAAAACGTATAGCGCAAAAGCTTTAATATTGTAGAAAAAAGAAAAGAAGTATAAGAAAAATTAATATCTCTACAAACGTCATTCATTGCCTAATTCTTTTGTATATCGGCTCATGCAACGCCAATATACGCTTTCTATTATATGAATAGTTTTCAATATCGTATACACATACGCACTCGAGCACGCACACATACTTGTTATTTCAACAAAAGAAATTTTCAATATTTGTGTCATATGAATATTAGGTATTGTATGCAATAAACTTTTTATGAAATTTTTATGCTTTGTAAATTTCATAAATTGCCATTACATTTATCACACTTTTTTTTTATACGATTTTCCATAGTTACTTCCATATTTTACTATTCAGTCGAGAATTGTTTTGTGCACGTTTATATTAAGCTGATGACTGCTGATACTGATAAGATTCTTTGAACTTTATAGTTTTATATATTTTTCATTAATACAATATTAATAAAAATAAATAAATATTGTGAAAAACAATCGTATAATATGTACATTTTTCGGTATATAATAAACTCGACTTACCTTTTATTATAATATACAATATAAACAATATCGTACAAAATTGAACAAATAAAGAATTTTTCAAACAAATTTTACAATATTAGCCAAAGTATTTGTTGGAAAAGAGTAATTGAAATAATATATGTTCTTATACAAGCAATGGGTATCATATAAAATCTGACTTTGCCTTGTAATCATCAAATAATATACGGCATATCAATCTCCTCTACTGGATCATGTTCATAAGTGTTGAGAATATTAAAAATTTGACGATTTAGATGTAATACTTTCTCGTGAAACCGTAATCTTTCGAAGTTTAAATTAACGTAGTGTTGCACTAGTCGGCATGGAAATACGAAGGACTTATCATTCCATCTTTCCCTTCTCTCTTACCTACTTACAAGTGCACATACGATGCGCGCGCGCACACACACACGCACACACACGCGCACACACACGCGCACACACCAGTATGCATAAAGATATATACGCCCGTGTATATATCTAATATCTCTTTCTCTCTTATTTGGCAGGAGCACTAATGATTTTTCGACGAGAGGACGTTACACGAATGAAACTGTTCTCGAGAGAGGATAGAAACGAATGCGCACAGTAGAGAAAACCAATATTCGAGCAGACGCGTCCTATTCCGGCTTTTAATTATTTCGCGATTCCGTTCTTACTTTCCCACGAGACATAGTTCTCTTATTTCTCCCTCGCCCCTAGTCTGTCTTTCTCTCTCTCTCTCTTTCTCTCTCTCTCTCTTGTCTTTTACATAGTCTCTCGTGAGCTTACGTGTATCCTACATTATTTTAAAGGAGCGATTCGATCTTGGAGATGCACTGCTGCGAATTACACTCATATAGGATGACACTCGAGTCTCCTTCATCAGGAAGAATGAAAAAAGACTTGATTTATATATATATATATATATAGGCCTATGTATAGTTCTTAAAGGATTTAGAAAATGTAAAATTTGTGATAAAAATGAAAAACTTTGCAACTTTATCATTTTTCATTTAGACAATCATAATTTTAAAAAGTGACAAAAATATTTTTATACTACTATTTTCAATTAAATAAGGAATTGGAAAAAATTCTGAAATATCATAAAGATGAATTCGTAATAGAGGTAACGCAATATAGTATAATATATTACAGTTTGATTATTTACTTGTATACACTCGCGAATTATATGTACTAATGAAATGTTAAAAGTGTTAATAGCAATTGAAAGTCCTACTTTTTAGCTACTTTTACGTATTATTATTACTAATTAAATTACTACTATTTAAATTAATCATATGCAATTAATGATTTACCTATAAGCATCAATTGCAATTCAACATAATCAAGCTTTCAATCAGTGTTTTGGCATGTTGATTTATGATAATCATATTACGGACATTTTCAATCGCTATCGTTAGAAGTTCCGAATTGTTGCTTATGTATGTTTGCGTAAGTACGTATATTTCTGTTCTATTAGTGTATCTGTCTTTTATACTCGTTTTTTTTTCACGTAGCCATATATATATATATATATATATATATATATTTTTTTTTTCATTCTATATGAACAATGGTTTTTCAAAAAAGATTACAATTATTTCTATCAAAGTGTGAGTTAACGAGTGGAAAAAATGTTAAATTCGCAATACACAGAGGAGTAAAAATATTATCGTTTGAAAAATATATTCTAAATTTTTTAACTAAATACTTAGAAATATTCAGATAGTATAAGACTATTTTATCTCGTGTTGGTAAAGCAACGGTTAAACTTTTATTGAATAACACCCATCTCCTTCTTAGTCTACTTTGGACAGGTGGTATTTTCTCCTCTAAGCGAAATTCGTGCCTATCTTTAATCGCTGTGCATTATTCACGTTGACTAACGTCTTACAGTGATCTCTGATAGCGAAATCTAGTACTTAAATTACTTGTAAATTAAAATTTTACTCTTCATTAAACGTACGAAGATTTAGAAAAGTAAAGTATCAGAATATGCTGAAGGTATAGTATTAGTGTATTAAAACTTTTATGTGTTGGGGCAAAGGCTCTTGATATTTTTACTTTGCCTTCGTTTAAATTGATTTCTTTCTTTTTTTTTTTCTAATGATGAATCGTGGCAAGTGGGTGGCATAAGCTTTTGCACCTACGAAAATACAAAATCTCCTCGATAAATTCTTTTCGGAACGAATTTATAGTCGAGTCTGACTGTATATCGTCTGGTACATATATGCCGTTTAACCGTCGGAGAATTGCCGATATATCCGCATTACTTTAACAAGTTTCATTTTTTTTTTTAAACTTATGATTTTGATAATAAAGCCTAGAATTCAAGGCACTACGCGATCTCTTTGACTACAGCTCTCGGCTAAGCTATTCGTTCATTTTTTATGTAAATTTTCGTGTATTATTTCTTCTAACGTTCTCGTCACTTGAGATAGATTAAAAAATTCAAAAGAGTTTGCCTATTTAGCTGATGATCGTGTAATTGTAAATGGCGAAACGTATCAAATTTTTTGCAAATGTCAATTCTTAAAAGGCGGTAAATGTCGTAAACAACTATTCTTAAAGTATTTATTATAAAAAAAAAAAAAAAAAAAAAAAAAAAAAAAAAAAAAAAAAAAAAAAAAAAAAAATGAGATCAAATTTAAAAATCGATTAATGTAGAATGAGAACAGCATATTAAAAGTATAAGGAAAAGAAAGCAAAGTAGAAGTTAGAGGGACTGAAAGTCGGCAGCAGTAGGAGGGATTAAAGGCTGCATTTTACTTGTCGGTCACGTAGCACCGCATCATTTGCTATGGGTTTCATACCGGCAATAACTCTACGTGGGTATGGCGCACTCCCTCTTCCATTTCGTCCCTGTCTTACTTTCTCCCTCGCTGCTTTAGAATGCTTTCGTCCCCCCCCCCCACCCAGTCGCTCGCACACACATACTCTCTCTCTCTCTCTCTCTCTCTCTCTCTCTCTCTCTCTCTCTCTCTGTCTGTATGTCCGTATGTCCGTATGTCTGTCTATCTCTAGCTCGCTACCTCTCTATACTTGAGGTACAATGCAGCTCTTCCTAAGCCATAATGAAAGGCTGCTTGTCTCGACGTCAGCGCGCTACGTTGGTCGACTTAATTCCAGCCGGTTATTATCGAAATGTCGAGAGACTGCCGATAGTTTAGTGCCATTCAATTGACTTCATATTTTAGCTTCGCCGTTCCTTTCCGTACTCTTTTATACAAGATATTTAGAAATAATTTATTTTATCCTTTCTTCCTATTAATCAAGCAATTTGAATAGGAAAATTAACAAGCACATTTTTTTAATGGTTAAATAATAATTTCGTAGGGGAAATTAAGTCCTTCCTAGTCTTGTGGGTATATTATAATTTTCATTAATTAAAGGTACCACCTGTTATTATATAATATCAACCCCAATTTTCACTCCTACTTTATCTCAATTATTAACACCTTATTGCAAGCTAATTATATCTATTTTTCTTATTATGTTTATAACTTGAAACTTATTATCCTTACTTTATATTACATTGACTAACTTGTCGTATTCTCCCTTTACTTCTGAAATCTTAAACTTTTCATTTTAAACTTAAACTGCTCATAATCTTGTGCTTATCACTATAGAAATATGATTATTCAAATTGAAAATAAATATCTTTCTGACATTTTAAAGTAAAATTTTCGAATAAAATAAGCTTAAAATAATATTTGAATTTGTAAACAACATAAACGATCTTTCTCTTAGACAAATAATCGCAGTTAGTGATATTAACAATATTATTTTATTTGATATTTAATACAAAAAAATAAAAACAAAAATTACAAAGTTTATTTAAGGAAAATAAAAATATTTTGTTATTGTTTCTAAAAATCTTGACATCATAATTTTTTCATATCTATATTTCTTACAATTTCTCTTCTATTTCATAATATTTAATTATTACACTCTGCATCTTCTTTTAAATATCATTTGCTATACTAATTATTTTTCCAAACATAACAGAATTCACGAATAAATAAAATTAAAATATACAATATATATATATATATATATATATATATATATATATATATCTAAAAATATCTGAAATCTCAATTTATACAAATCTTCGATACTACATCGATTCTATATTTTCAAACAATTTATCAGTTATAATAGATTTACTAATTATGTTCTTAATTATTTGCAATTTAATTAATACCTCGAAGATTTAATTTTCTCCCTTCAATTAAAAAATTTTTTCCCCCCCCTTTTTTTTTTTTTTTTTTTTTTTTTAAAAAGTAGAAAGTTAGTAGAAACTTTATGAAAGTTCTTTCGATTTTACTATTTACTATAAAATTCTAGTTTATTTCAAATTTCCACCCAATTAATCATATTATAAATTTTTATTTTTATTATCAGATTGGTTGTGTTCTCATTTTAGTATGGAATCATGGTTTCTGCCATTGCTACTTGATTTTCATCAATTGAAGTAATTATAATAAAATTCTAAACTCAGTCTTATCAAATACATTAAAAGATCACGAATTAAGAATATATTCTTGGATCCACAATTTCGATTCGACTCGATTACTCCAACCATCCGCGAGAAGCAAATATTATTTCCGCATGGTAAATTCGTTCCTTCAATCTTGCTGTCTCTCCCTCCCTCCCTCCCTCCCTCCCTCTATTCCCCTACCATCACACCTGCCATACCCCGATCCACAGCTCAAAAAAAATTGAACGTACCGCATAATATACTTACACTTGCTTACATCCTTAGCCTCGGCTGCCACAACTCCTTTTCTTTCCCTCCTCAATCGAAGTTTTGCAAAGGCTCGGCAGAAAGAGAGACTCACAAGTCTCTCATGAAGGCAGCATCAGGGGTTAAGCGACTTTGAAAGTGAGATAAGCAGATAAGTTGCGGTTTCTGGAGGGCACGACGGGAGGAGGCGAGCAGTTAAATTATGCGTCTGACTGGGAATGGTTTTCCCCTTCCAAGAATGAGGCCTGAAAGACGAAGATAGAGGGGAAAAGGGTGTACACTGTAGTTCTAGCACCGGTGCTTGATGAATTCGTATTGCCAGCCATATACGTGTGTGCGTGCGACTGCGTGGATTTCGCACGACTGACATCGAGAGGCGTGCTACCGCTCGCGAAAGAGACAGAAGAATGAAAAAGAGGAGCTACGTGTGCGCGTTCGCGTCTCTACGCTCGCATGCGCGTGTTTATGAGAGAGAGAGAGAGAGAGAGAGAGAGAGAGAGAGAGAGAGAGAGAGGGTGGGAGGGAAATTTTGAAGGTGCAGAGATGCGATTAAGGGGAAAGTTGTCGTGGAAAGGAGTATAGTAACATAGCGACGCTAGATATTCAAAATGTGAGTAGTTGTACATCTTAGCTGTAAATCCCCGACAATTAGATGAAATGATTCTGTCAGACGTTGCGACTTCAAGCAGCTGTATCATCCGCGCTTTAATGAAAAATTCTATATTTTTTTAAGGTTGTTAGTATATAATTCAGAAGAAGATTATTTATCATATATATATATATATATATCAATGTATAATAGGATTTCCTAAAGTCCTATTTGAATTCATAACGTTTGTATACTAATTTTTTTACTCATTATATTAACCTAAGGAATGTTTTTCTAGCTTTTTGAAATTTCGTATCGAAGCAATTTGTACGTAAAATAAATACTGTTGATCAATGAAATGTTGTGGTTGTTGTTGTTGTTGTTGTTGTTGTTGTTATTATTATTACATGTAAGGAAGAAAATCCAAGACCAAATGTATGAAATTTTACTTAGACAGCAACTGTATATACAAGTCATTAATGTTTTAACGGAAGTTTTCATAAATAAATTTCAGATTTCATTGTTAATAAAACAAGTGTCATTTTTTATGATGCCATGAGCATAAAATTATGATTTTTGTCCTATTACTTAAATTTATGCTTCGGGCATTTTTAATAAATGTACTTTTAAAAATTTTTACAAAATTAAATAATCTTAAATACTTTTGAATATAAATTAAATAATCCAACAATATATAAATAACTAAGAATACATTTTAAATATGCAACTAATTTTATTACGGTATTAATGATTTATATCGATAATCTTTTCATTTTAATGAATATATGATATCCTTAGTTACATTTGATAGTCATGACAATTCATTTATAATTTCTCCCATCCGATACGAGATATTTTATCTATGTTAAAGAATATGGAAAGGCCTTTAAAGTATTATAATAATGTTGGATTAAGCTGCGAGAATAAAATTTAAGGATAATCTTAAGTTTTGTTAATAGTATAGAAATTACATTAGGTTACTTCAATTTATCAATTAATCCATCAATTCGTACTATTAATTTAATTGATTAATTTAACTTGAATTATGATGGCGTATAATGATTAAAATCAAATATCAATAATTCATTAAATTAATCCATAATTATTATAGATAATTAATAATGATGAAAGATCATTGCAAGTCGATAATTACATTTTGATTATTTTATACCTGGCAAATACAAAATCTCTTAAGTTTAAAATTCGTATTTCGTATGAATTGAACTAATGCATATATATATATATATATATATATATATATATATATATATATATATATATATAATCAGAATAATTATCTGTAAACTATGATTTACGCATTATTCAATTAACGTACTACTCATGCATGCATAGAATTTGAAAATAGTATAATTTCAAAAATTATACTTTAAGATTTATTTATAATTCCATTGTAATGGGATAATGAAGAAAATAGTCAGGAAAGCAAATATACAAAACAAACTTTTCTTTTGGGATAATTTTTTTAATTAAAACATTTGCAACTTGTTAAAACGTCCACGTCACGCATTAAATTCTTAGAACATTAAATACAAAGTGAAGCGCAAAATACTTTTTAATTGTAGCACGAGCAATAGGAGCAAATGAATTAATCATTAGAAGATAACGAGCATTTAAGAAAACCGTGTTTCCCAACAAAGAGAACTAAAGCGAATATCAATTAGATAATTAGGTCGTTGAGTCAATTTTCAAAAAATTGATAATTGAACATTATTTTCAGCGACCAGTTAACTCGTATAGATTATTCTGCGCATTACCTTGTCGTAAACCATACATGTGGTTACACGCGAAAAAAAGGAGTGCGCTCGACTTCCCCTATCACTTTGTCTATATATAGAAGAAAAAATGGAAAAATCGCTTTTACTTTCTTCCAATTTTATTCAGCTCCTTTTCAAAGTCGCCTAAATCTATTCGTTTACCTTCTCATTTTCAGTTTTAACATTTCTTCCGTATTCTAGAAAAAGCAAGAAGACTGTCGATGCTATAGCACCAAAATAATGAAATGTAATTTAGCGTTGAGCGAAGAAGATTAAATGAGAAAGAAGTACCATACACAGAGCGAATAAGATATAAACGTATTGAGAGAGAGAGAGAGAGAGAGAGAGAGAGAGAGAGAGTGAGAGTGAGAGTGAAGAGAAGAAAAATAGGGAGATAAATAGAGGGACCAAGCACTATTCGTGTTTATTTCGCTTCTATATTCTACTGTAGTGGATAAAAATTTTATATATTGCATTGGTGATTTTTTTTATGTTTCACCGGTCACGTGTTATTTGCACTTTGGAAGAAACATATTTTACATTTTTCAATCATCGAGCTTCTGCAGTCAAAAGGTGTTTTCAAATTGAATTCTATGCATATTATCCAAAAGCAGTAATGACTTTATTCGGTAGAATTCTATCTAAAATAATTTCATATTCATGCTACTTGCATTCAGAAATCTTAATTCTGGTCTAAATTTTCCAGTTATCTGATAAAGTTAATTTAGAAGATAATTCAGGCAATAGTCTCTACGCAAGTGGAAATCAGTACAAAAGAGCACCTGCGAAAAGCAAGTGTTGTATTAGATAATGTGATTATCATTTCGCAACAAAGTCTGTTTATTTAACCCAAGGTTGCCCTATTATACAGTACCTTCTAATTTATAAAAAGTATTTTAAAATAAATATCAACGTTTGTACAAATGCTAATGGAAATTTCTCATTCAATATCTGTTTTGTTACGTAAAACAATGTTTAATGTAAATACATTATATGTAAGTAAATTTATTGGAATCGAATTGCTCAACTGAATAAATCGACAACATTGGACTTTTTTTCCTTCGCCCTATACGCAATAGTAACAATTTCAGTCTGCAGAGACTACTTGGACATGTTTCTGTCTAGAGACCGTAACTTTGTCCTGATTCGACTACTATAACGTAACAACTATTACTACGTAGAAGCACACGTACAAGTATTTGCATTTTCAGCTGACCTTTTTCATTCCCTCTTCATACATATTTTCTGCTACTAGCCATTTTCGATGGACAATTGCTTTTGATAAAGCCTACACTCCCAATTGGTTTGATCCATTTATCTTCTACGCAATTTTTTATCTCTTCGTCTGCCTCTACTTCTCCTTTTCTCTTTCTAATTAATATATATATATTACTCCTTATTAAGTTTTAAAATGAATTTTATAATTGTAGACATATTTTTACTGGAAAATTGCATGATATAAACTTGTTTTCGTGTTATCTGAAAAAAACTACGTAAAGGCTTATCGCTAATCTTAAATGTAAATTTGAGTTCATATAATTATATCTTTATATTTCTATATTTTTAACTTATAATAATTATAATTTTTAATACGAACGCATTGTAACTGAACATTCCAAAATTTATATGAATTAATGCATATATATATATATATATATATATATATATATATATATATATATATATATAATTGAGTTGCCCAATATTCTGTAATTATAATAAAATGATGATTACTTCACCATTATTTGAACACTTTTATTTACGACTCAACATTTATGATTTTAATATAATAAAGTTGTATGTATTAATAAAAATTTCAAAAAAACTTAATGCTTCACTTTTTCTTCTTGCGTATAAAGCATATTTATTTTATCGCGCTTTAGTTTAATAATCTCTTTAAAGTAAATAGCTATTTAAACAAATTTTTTATATTCATCTCTTTATACTCTCTCTCTCTCTACCTCTCTCTCTCTCTCTCTCTCTCTCTCTCTCTCTCTCTCTCTCTCTCTCTCTCTCTCTCTCTCTCTCCTATTTTATGTTATTGATACATTTTATAATTCAAAGGACTTATTTTCCACTAGTTTTCAATGTAACTAATTGAAAAGCCAAATATAGCATTACAAAATATTCATCTTCAGTGTTATTCTATATATTATACATTTTGTGACAGAATATCTATGCGGGAATGAGAATTACTATAAGAGAAAGAATAAAAGAATGAAAGAAATGGTAGCGAGTGAGGGGCAGGGGGGTTAATGCGCGCGCACGTGCCTAAGAACGTTAAACATAGAAAAACTAGAGAGAGAGAGAGGGAGAGACAAAGTGCATGTAATGCGCCTTTGACACGCTTCTGGATAGAAAATGCACGAGCCACGTCAAACACGATAATGTCGCACCGATGTTACTTTATTTGCTTTTTTCAAGCTTTACGTTTTTGCATTCTTTCTGTTTGACCTTTTCATGTCACTCAGATTCATGCTCAATCGTATGATCGATGTACCGCTCAAAGTAGGTTTTCGCTCCCATGGATGATGAGTACGTTGAAATAGTTTATTAATACTTTATTTCAGATACCAGAATTTAGCACCAAATGCACATTGATAATATCTTCTTTAGCTGAGGGCATTTTTCTTTTACTTGCGATTTCGTCCTCGTTTTCTTCGATATTAAACTATCATATTTGAACGACATTTTCAATATGAATATTTAGCGAATAGCTAAAATATACGTATCCGCTCAACATACGATACGTGAACATATAGGAAGATCCTACGTGTGTCAGAGTTTGTAATTCATTCTTTATTTTCAACTACATGGAAACATGTGTACACAGATGTATATGTAAATATTATATTCATTTTTATTGTAGTGATTCTAGAAAAACCTTTTAGAATTTTTTTTCGAGTATCTTATAGCACACAGTATATGGAAGAAGGCAAGGGTAGACGCAACCAAGAAGTTAGTCGAATGAGCGCAGAGGGGGTGGGGGGGGCTAACATTAGATGGTTGGCAGCTCTGTCAGAATCTAGAGAAATAATAGTAAACACGGAAGAATCTCTTTGAATCGAATTCTTTAGTTGTACGCAATACGGTTATTAAACAGAATGTTCTAGTGCCGAATCTAGTAAACTCAATGCGAAAAATATTGTATTACACGCTTATCTCATCACTTTACTAATTATCTAACATCGTTTATTAATTTTACACATATACATCCATCCAAAGAACAACGGGGTTAGCATTTGGTTTGAAAATAAAATGACGGGAATTATGATTCTGTGAAATGATTGTGTTACTAAATTTTAAAAAAGTTTAAAAGGCAAATTTGTATAAAAATTTTCATCATTTCCATTGCATTCAATAGATTATAAATAATAACGTGAGATTATAAATGAAAAGAGCACATGCTAAGCTTACACGTACCTGTGCGCAACTACGTAATTTAGCAGGAAACTCTATGGACATGTAAGCTAGTTTACCATCTACGCTTTTTTCGTCTCTTGAAAATTACAAAGCATATACTTGTAATTATTGGGCTTATGGATTTAATTATCATTTGAGCAAATTTACTATTGAGCGCATATTATTCCGCGGAAAATAATATTCAACGCTGCTTTACTTTAAACGAATATACGACAGCATAATAATTTTCGTATAATTCTCGATCGGAAAATACATGAAATATGAAATCAAATCAAAGAAAAAATATTATACACGTCAGAATAGGCGGTGCATTAATTCGTAGCAGATGAGATGATTCAACATCAATTCATTGAGTTATCCATCAGTGATAATATGTGTTAAATAAGAGGGAAAGACACGTATTCTGTATAAAATAATTTAAAAGCGGATGATTCGACGTATCAGATATCGCGATTTAGCCAATACATCATTAAATTACAATTAGTGCAAAGCATTATTATGCGAATGATTAATCAATTATTCAAGCCACTAGTGATTGTAAACATTAACGTAATTCTATTTTAGTTTCCTATCTATGTATCTTTGGAAGTATCTTTTTATTTGGGCTTAGATTTATTTATTAAATACTTGAATAAAATTGGCGAGTCATATTCTTATTGGGAGAGCTTTATATAACTTTAAAATTGGAATTTAGAACGATTGAAAATTAAATATATATATATATATAGATATATATAAGCATATAGACTAAGCTTGCTACCATAGAACCTTAGCAATAAAGCTGAATTGGATTTTTCTGATGTAAAATGAAAAAAAGCATCCTGTATAAAGCAGACTGTAGGTAATGTACGACAGTTTGGTTGACATATTGCCATGTAAAATAAAACCAATGTGGTTCTTAAATACTTATTTACATAGTTACCCAATTCTATATTACTTTTGTATATTTAAAGAGGATTGAAAAGTTTCAAATCGACGAGTCATTTCAGAATATCATAATGTCTATAAATTTTCAATATTTCATCACATTATTTTATCTTCAAGTTTACCAGATAAATTAATACATAACAATAATACTTGCGATGTTGCTTAAAACAAAATTTTGTTTCACCAAGCTAGTGAAAAAATTTAAAAAATTGACACATAATTAATTTTTTTAATTAATCATGAAATGCCAAATTATTTGCTGATTTGCAATTTTGTACGATGTACGAAATGTCTTGAAAAATTTAATGTTAAAATCACATTTTTGTTTATATTAGTCAGTCGAATACATAAAAGTGAATTTCAAACAAGTATATTTCAATAGAAAGTTAGTATTAGCGATGGAATAATCTTTACTAAATGAGTTGAGATCTATTATTGTCTTGTACTGTATATCCTTTTTATTGAGTACTAATGTATATTTTAATAATCTTATGCGTATGACATTAGTAATGAAATATGAGTATCGTTAACAAAAAATCGTGTAACTTACATTTCTCTCAATGACAATCACAACAGAATTTACGATTATTTAATTGTTTCTGATATCTGTTGGTAGAATAATAATTCATGATGTCATTTTCATGAAAGATGCAAGAATTATTGAAAAATTTTATAAAACGAAATACACTCTTTAGGACGAAATTCTCTTTTGAATGGCATTTTTTATTTATCGCGCATAGCACGTGGGCACGGACAACGAATGGCAAATTCCTCGCCCTACGAGTGGGTATTAAAAATTTTCTATCTGTATTTTTGTTAAATCTCGCTTTTTTCTTTTATCCGAATGCGAGATTTGGTGTGTCTCGATTTATTGGAATGCACAGCCCAGCATTGTACAATCCGAAGAGAATGTTGCGTGAACCCGACAAATCACGTAAGAATATTCAAAACACGCAGAATTCCAATGTCTTGGAAGCATCGACAAGCTGGCGTGAGCCTCAAACAATAAGCGATAAAATAAAGCCAAAAATAAGAGAGTGTGTGTGCGTGTTGTGGGATGGGCGGGGAGGGCGGGGGTGAAAGCAATGGAAGATTCATAAAATTGCGCGAGCGAAAGCAAATGCCGGTACCGTTGCGCTACGGCTTAGTCGAAGCTTTGCCGTATTTCCTTTGAAGATTCTAGAGCAAAGTTTTCGGCTGGGGGAGTGAGGCGAGTCGATAAAGGGAAGAAACGCAGCGACGTCTCATTTCTTGATCTTCCGCCTTGTTCGATGTACCTTCTTCATTCATTCGTCCTTGAGGATACTTTTGAGATTGTCGCAGTCTGGATCTCTTGGTTGTCTACCAAGTTTCTACTCCACCCCTCCGAAACAAATATAAAAAGGACAGAGAGCCAATCAGACTTAGCGACGTTTCAACGATATTTATTCATCTATCCTGGCTCAACATCCTCGTAAGGTAGTTTACATTGTTTATGAGCTCTACGTCGTTGTCTTATTAATCTGAACATGACTAAAGTGAAAAAAGAGTTTGCACTTAATAATATCTGTTTTTCAACGGTATTATACTTAATGTTATGGTTAGTTCCTTGAAATCTGACTCCCTAAACGTATTATTCTATTTATTTCTCTGTGTAGAGCGTTTACATGTTCATATCGGAAATTTATAAATCACTATAAATTAACTATGACCGTCCTTAACTTTATTGATTCGTAAGAATGTGAAGAGTTTAATATTGTATTTGACATTTAACATAATTCCATAGTAATTCCCTGCCAATATGTATTACACTTTTTGAATCTCAAATCACGAATGGTTCCATTTTTATTTACATAACGGATTTATTCGACAGTTTTTAGCGATAATAAAAATTATTCACAATTTTCAAGTTAAAAATTCTAACGATATCGAACTTTTTACGATTGGCTCGTTACTATATAAGAGAATTCAATACTATTCTATCAGTATGAAATAATTTCAGTTTTAATAATATTGGGATTATAAATGATACGATACACTAGTATCCGTTAGGTTTGCAAAGCCATCTATAATGAATGACATCTTCTTCATATCCATTGGTTATTATTAATGTTAATGTATTTATAAAGGCGAAGTAGTTCTTTACTCGACTTTAATAAATGTGCTGCGAAAAATAAATGACCTTTAATTCTCATGCGCGTTTGCATATAAAGTGATAAAGCCCGAGTGACATAAATTAAATTTCATTATGATCAGGAAAAACTAATAAAATGCAAAGCATTGTAGGTGACAGAGCCATTGGTAGTGAACAAAAGGTAAAGTAAGAGCGAATCAGCGGCGAAAGGAATTTCAAAAGAGCCAGAAAGAGAAATGGAGGAAAAAAGAAAGTAAGGCTCGCCCGAGACGTGAGATTTTTCTCCACTCGTGATGAGGTGTTCCGTGAACTTTCGAGGTCTCGGGACAAATACAGACGAAGCGAAAGGTCGAAACCGATTTTGCAATATCATTCGCCTTTATCTAAACGACTACCAGTGCGAATATTCAAAACCTCCTGTTTCTTCCGCGCTTTATTTTTCCCCACTAGCTCGTTATTCGCTCTCTCTCTCTATCTCTCTCTGTCTCTCTCTCTCTCTCTCTGTCTCGCTCTCGATCTCACGCACACTTCCACTCGCCCCTATTCCCGTATTCTTTTGGCTACGTTTTCGATTCCGGACTCACTGCAACGACTCGGAAATAAAGTAGGTGATCGAGAAATACCCTTTGCACCGTTGCCCATATATAATAATACTATGGATCGCTATGGGGACTGGAATCCCATGTGGAATGCATGCCGACTTGGACTAATATTAAGGTTACGAGGAAGAAGAATTTTATCAGAGTATATGCACCCAACAGCGGCTATATGTTAGTTTAGCGGACAGGATTTTTACTAGGATAAATTGATATTCTGTTCGTCTTTATTGCTATATGCTTTTGAAATTCATATAATCTAGTTGTATCGGATGAATGTATGTCGATCATTTCATTCACAATACCATTTCGATTACGTATAAGATATAGAAGATCATTAAATGCAGAGTGTGGACCGTAGTGTTTTATCTATGAAAGATAATGATTAATAATAATTTTAATTTAACGACTTTATATACTTGACATAAAAATATTTGCCGCAGCCATGAGCTAAGATATTTTTTGCTCGTACAATAGTATGTTCTATTTGTTTAGTGTAAAGCTTTAAATATTCGTGAAAGTGAGTTTTTTTGCTATCCATACTACTACTAAATAGTAATTTGTGCGTTTGTATATTTATTATCAAATACTTGCATTGTATTTTTTAAATATTCTTAATATATGTTTTTGTTTTATTGAAAAAAAAAAAAAAAAAACCTTGTGTTCCAAAATAATGTAATATTCAACTTACATGGAAAATAATACAATCAACTATATAATATGCTATATGTTTTCAATATTTGAATCATTAAATGACTATTGTCAAACTTAACACAATACTGTATATTTTTCATTATTCAATTATCAAATGCGTTTTGAATAATTATAGTATATAATTAATATAACTGGCAGATTTCGTCAAATTATTTTTAATTACAAAGCCTAGTACGAACGATAATTATAATTGAATAGATATTGCAATTTTAAAATCAAATGCTTTTCATAGTTATATATAAAATATCTCTAAAATATCTCTTCGTATCATCGCACATTTCTTTTTATTATATTTACGGTAAACACTTTTCAAGCTTTGTATTTTATTATTTTATTAGAATAGAAAATACTTTTATTTTTCAATGTATTTTCCAATATTTATAAAGTAAAAATATGACTATTATGTTTTAGTACGTATTGATTATAACTTTTTAACCATATTCTTGTTTATAATATCCAATATCCCAACTAATGTACTTTTCTGGCTCACTTCTCGAGCTTTTCTCATCTAGTGCTTAGAAGAGTCTGGTAGTACCTAATTGAAGAGCTTGCATAAAGGAAAATTGCGTACCATTTGAAAATTTAATATTATTTTTAATTAATTTAGTATCGTTTGAATTGGAAATTCCATGATAATGCATACATTATATGTAATAGGAATTGTAATTTGGATAAATAGTAAATTATTCGAAATATAATTAAAAACAAATTGGCAAATACAAAAATTAGATTTAACGCCATTCTGGTCAATGTAAGTAAGTCGATGCAATTAACAATTTTAACTTATTAATTAATAGTTTTAATTAAATGTAATAAATACATCGTAAGATAAATATTATTTAATGCAAATAGTACGTATACTATTCCGTAAGTCGATTATCAATTTTGTTGCAATTATGATTCCATTTAATTTTCTGCCACAAGTTTTTTTTACATATTTTTTTCAAATTACAAAAATTATATCCTCCACGACTCTATGTATTCATGGAAATGTATATCCGTCCATTTGTCAAAATTGTTATTTAAACAACAATCTTGCCTCTAACATGTAGTCATTGAATAATGTAACTAATTTTACAATTATACTTTTACAGTAATTTTCTTCATTAATCAGGCATTCAGCTGAAACACTATATATACTCCTTCAAGGATATCTACGGCAGTATTAGTATGCTCACATTTGTATAAGAAGTTCTTGATGAGCGTATAAAAGCTAGATAATGCAAGCGCTGTGTCTTCAGCCTACGCCATTTCTCTGCTATCTCCTAACCTACCAGCAGCATACAGAATAATGCTAAGCCTTTCTCCAAGCTGCGAGAGTTTCCTCCGGCTACAGTCAATTCTTACTCTTTTCAATGTCACTTTCAATGTTTCGGCTGAACTTAACGAGTAGTTTAATACTACATGAAAGTTTTCTTCTCCTATAAATTGTTGCATTATAATGTCTAATCTTGCTCATGAACAAAAATACTTTGTAATAATGAAATGACGTTAGTGAAGTAATTTTGTAATTTCATATGGATCATCGGCTTATAAATAATACATTGTATTTTTATCATTTTTTTTTTTTTTTTAATCTTTACTTCACAGAAAGTACATTACAGCTTAACAATAGATAATAATTATATGCTTATTAAGGAACATATATATATATAATATTTGAATAAATAAATAAACGAACGCTTATTTGTATAATAAAATAGATATCTATACGGTTGCTTTTTTTTTCTCGCGTCTATTTCACTTTGAATAACGTAGGAAAACTTAAAAATATTGTTATAATATCAATGAATCAATGGGAATCGATTCTTTTACATTTATATTTTACTTATTTAAATTTTGTGTTTATGAATTTATACGGTAAATGAATATTTATTCTCTTTACGTAAACTATAAAAATTTTTTTTCGATATTATTTTTTACTACGTATATACCATGCTCATTTGCTATTTGTCAATACTCAAATATTTGTCAATAATATGCACTCGTATGCTTTAATGATAATGTAAACGCCGTGAATTTATTGTTGATTTCATATAGTCGAATCGGCTAGCTATTTGAAGTGCAATAATGCAACTGACATTCGATAATTCTGTACAAAGGATACTACACTCTCTGTCATTTCATTCCAATATATATCGGATCAGCCATTTTATAATTTTCTTTTTACAATTTATTCCCTTTGTTTCATAATTGTAGCCAGATTTAATAGTAAAATTAACATAACGACACTATTTTAAATTACTTGACTTTCCGAACGTTTGAAAAATCATTAACGAATGATCGATTGAAATAAATGGGTTTATTCCATTTGGAATATTGTAGATAATTTAAGGATTTTTCAATATTTCATTTGTTCGTATTTCACAAGTACCTGGATTTTATAATTTGTAGACATAACGATAAGTTTATGAGAACTACATATTAATTTGAAATTCGATTATACCTCTACAGAATAATGTGCTAAACGTTTATTAAAATGTAATAAATTTAACAAATACTGCAGTATATATTAAAATCTATGTCAAAACTCTTATATATATTATGAAATTTTAATATTCTTATAGCGGTGAATGTTGCATAATATCGGCAAAAAACCAAGATATTTTTATGCATCCTTATCATATCAACACACAAGCCACAGAATTTGGATATAAATAATAATTGGTTATTTACCAATTGTTGCACAAAGATTGACTATTGATAAATGAATAAGTACATAACGTTTCATCTCTTTTCATTATGTTTTTACACATGTTTTGTCCCATATTATTCGTATACAGTATAGTATTCGTAGTGGTGATGTTGCTTGCTAGTGCTGCTCGTTCATTAATCGTGAAATGTCGATATCAGCGACCGATACCGATATTTGTGTGACTAAATTACTCAACCTCTTCCGACGATTTACATACTCTCGCCACAATATTACGTTTAGATTTTCAAGTACATTGAATTTCGCTAATTGCCAACGCAAAGATCTGATTACCAAAGGCTTTATTCAATCAATGAAACTACAATTTATTAGTTCACTAAATTTTTTTTCTCATATTGGGGCAAATTAATTTATTAAAATATTATGAAGAAACATGGTCATAGCGAAAGGACATGTTTCCTATACATCTATGTATTTCCATTATTAGTACGAGCTATTTTTTTTTCTTAATTTTTACATTATTAGGCAAATAAAAATTTAATTTAAATACTTATATGGAAAATCTTATTTCTATAGTAAAATAAATACTAATAACAATTTCACTAATTTAGAGATACAATGAATGGAAATATTATTAAATAGTACTGAATATGATACTGATTGAACTAATATAAAATATTATTGAGATGTAACAAGGTAAATGAGATTCTAAAAGCATATCATAACGTCGAGAAATTCGTATAAATGCTATTACATACGAGTAACAAGTCGCAGGAAATTTGAATCTGCCAAACATTAATCGCTTTAATTATTTATATTGAACTTTCGTAATATGATATAATGAATAGTTGATCGTACTTTGTTTATCCTATTTTTACATTATTTATAATAATTTTTTCTTTTTAAAGAATTTTTCTGAAAAAATATTGTCTACCATTTCCGAGATTATTTCTTCCTAGAATAAGCTTATAAGATTATCCTTTGATAATTAATAGTTTAATGATTATACAATTAAAAGTTTCACATTGATATGCAAAATTTCTTATATTCTTAATAAACAAAACAAAAACAAAAAAAAAAAAAAAATTAAAAAAAAAAATTAAAAATAAAAATATTACTATCCTTCGTTAGTCCATGTTTATTTAATTCTATTTCTACGAATTTATGAAGCTCCGAATGAATTATTGAATCAATTATATTAGTATAATTAATATAAATTTATTTTGATAAAAATGTACTTCTTATTTCTATACTTTTAATTAAACGATAAGTAATTTTCTTGTCAGTTTTATTTTTACAGAAGCAGTATATAAAAATATCGTTAAATTTTAAAATACGCTTGTTTGAGCAAAGACCTCTTATTAATGCAACATTTACCCGGAGGATTTAAAAAAATAAAATGTAATTTAAGTTAAAATAAAAACAAAGATTATTAAACTAACGTGGATTATTTAAAAATAATTTATGAAAATTGTTTATCCTCAAAATTTCTAAATATATTTCTATGTTATTTGAAAAAAAAATTTACTATTTTATTGCAAAATTTGTCTTCATTTACGATAAAATATTTTAATAAAGTACATGCATTCCGGAATGAATTTTCTTTGCAATTCACTTGTGGTATTTCATCAAATTTATCTGCATTTCATATGCAATGAAGCCGGGCAATAAACTACTGCACGAGCGCTCATTTGAATTAAAATCTAACTGGATTATTAATAAATATCGAGAAAGTTGTTGATAAAGGGTGGCAAAGTGAAATTACAACTCTTAAATATGAAATAGTCCTTGAAAAGCATAAGTTGGCTAACAAATATCAAAATAACAAAATTAACCTCCAAACGTGTCTACATTGAAATAAAGTAACATTAGATATCAGGACTTTGGATGTCCCTAAGGCACGTCAGCAAGAACGAAACCAAAATCCAACATCCTAGTTTATTCTGCCATAAAAAAGAGATCGATAAACGAAGAGGAAATTATCTCATTCCCTCGGGGTCACTATCCATCCGCTCACCGAATATTTCTTCGCACACAGCCACTCAACTTCATTTTACCATATAGCAGCTTGAAATTCACAACTCGCCTCTTTTTCTATCTTTCTTTCTTAATCACGTTCTATTTACGCTTATGCTGGACCTCTCTTTGTCCTAATATGGATCCTTACGGCTACCCTTCCTTCCTAGCGCGTACCAGAAAGTATAGTCGAGCAAAATGAAGAAAACACAATTGGTTAAAATCGGAGGAAATGAAATCAGGAGAATTAGTAGAAGGAAAAACGCCACGTGATTACTATTCGACATAAAATGGGAATGAGAGCCGCTGAATTAGTGACAGTGTTCCATTCTGCCGGATATCTGGATATTAGAAATTTATTTAATATTTGACGAGACATCGATTTACATTTGCATAACAACTACGTTTTTTTTTTGTTTCATTTATGCTCCTTTTTTTTAGCTACCAAGGAAACCTTTCCCTTATAAATTGAATCATAGATCTCAAAATTGACATTATGAATGTTATTTTCTTACAAATATCGACTAATAGAAAAGAAATTTATAAAATAAAATTTGTAGAATTAATGCTTTGCATTCGAAATCTGCCTGGTTAAGTAAATGTTCATATGTCATTTACTATTTACACTATTAAGGCAAAAACTGAGAATGAGACTGCTATTTGGTTTGAAAGAAAATTGATTTCTAATGATAAGGTGAAAGATCGGTGAAACATCCATATGCACGTAGAGAATACGAAAATTATAAATACGCGGCTGTCAATAGTGAATAAAATAAATCTGCCGTTAACTTATTGAAGACGAATAAAATTGATTGCAATAACGAAAAGAAAAATTAGATTTTTTCAGCCTTAAACGAATTTTGTAAATTCATTTGTAAATTGTCACTTCATCAAACATTTGTAAATTCATTGTCCAAGTTAATGTCTTGCATAATAGTTATGATAATGAAGAAAATAGGCCGAGTATAGGCAGCGCATACGCGCTCGCACATATATCCACGGGAATAATGAAAATAATAAATCACGGAATTATTTCGATGGAATATCGAGGCGCGGAAAATATACATCAATTGGAATGGGCTCTTAAGAGCCTTAATGCGCCCATGAAATGACTACTGCGAGCGCAAACGACGAATCCATCGCAAAACCTATATACGAAGTTATATAGGAGCATGGCTTGGAGGCAAAATGTGCAGTAGAAGTGGCAGTAGCAGCGGCACCAGCACAAACACCAGCACAAGCACCAGCAGCAGAAACAGCAGATGTGGTAGTAGGTGTTGGCAGCTCGGGCTCATTTTCGCGTTTGCTAGCCCGCGAAAGAAATTATCGGCAGATTGATGGCAGCGCTCTGTATTCGCGTGCAATAGTTGACACGTACAACTCGATGGAAAAAAAGGCGGTGATAAGGAGGACGGAGTTCCATCAACGAAGCTTGTACTCGAATTATATTAATGAAGGATTTGAAAATTTCCTCATACCAGAAGCGATGCGACCGGGGAATCGATTTTTCCTGCCTCCCTGACTTCGCTCTGTCACCGTCATTTTTTCATCTTTTTTTTTCTGTGTACATTTGCTTTTTATGATCGGATATTAAATTTAAGTTTTGTATTTAAGAAGAAGTTTAATTTTATAAAATGTCTCGTTGCTGGATGGATACTCAGATATTCAGAGAAAATCATTACAATTTTTCTGATTATTCCTTATCGTCCTATCGGCGGACGCGTCGTTACGGCGAAAATTTCTTTAAACAAACCCATTGGCTAACAAATCGTCACGAATTATTTATCTAATGAAATATCACGGGATCACAATGGCGTAGAGTTGCGAATTACAATGACTTAATGATTATTCAGAGTCTCGTGGTATATCTTAGAAATTCTATTTTCCAAGAATCTATTTGAACGTAGGATGATCTACGTGCAATTACACGACAAACTGACGTATCAGCCATGAAACAAAGACTTTTTTTCTATTTTTCTTTAGTTTTTTTATTTAGTTTTCTTTTTTTTATCGTGTATTAATTATCATAATCTGGCAGGTATGATTTATAGGAACGTCAGTAGGTAACTCATCGAGGGACATATTTCATGATCTTATGACTAGCTTAACCGGAATCGCCGATTGTCTAATTAATATGTGCACGATCGTCTAATGTGGCTGATAATCGAAGCGACGACGTAATATATATATATATATATATATATATATATATATATATATCGTTAATGGCGAGATCTTCATGCACAGCCATAAAATTCGCACATCAGGCGCCCCTTGAGCTCTAATCCTCCGACAATGGGCGCTCGCATGCACGTGTTAGACAGATAAGTGCGCCAACTCGCGCGTCCCATCGTCGTAGTGGAATGGAAATTCGCCGTCCGTATGTTGACGACTGGGTGAGGACGATGTGGGAGGGGTTGGGGTGGTAGAAGGGAGGACCACACGTATGAATTTATATGCATTAGGTTTGAGAAATAGTGGAAAGCTCTTGCGAGAAATGTCGGCACGCATATAATTCAATTGTCGGCAAATCGCAGGACAAATGTCGAGGGAAGCGCCGCGCGCTACCTGCAGCAGACGCTCTCGGCATATCCGTGGTTAGAATAAGGGGGAATTATTAATGCTGTGCCGCGCCGAAATGGGATGAATAGTCGAGGCAGGCCCTTGTTTACTCCGACGCCGCCAGAATCAAATCGCGCTAATTACGCAGCAGCGGCGTCATGCAATGTCTGCGCGTCGACTTCCGTTCGCCGGCGCTGATCTTTACCCTCGGCCGGTCGGTCGGGTGATGAGGAGGGTGAGGGGGAGGGAGCGGGGTGGAGCAGCCACACACCTGGGGGCCGAGACGCACGACAGTGGCCTGCTAGTGATTTGCATGAAAGTCCTCCCCATTATCTCAGATGTATTTATCTATCATATTTGAATTGGCTGGAGTTTGAGCGGACTTTCGTTGATCGGAATTGCAGAGGCGATGTAAAAGAGGTTGGGACGTTCGTGAACGACGCTGACGGAGACGTCACTCGTGATTTACATTAATTAAACGTGGATTGTCCGCTGCACATATTTATATATTTCAATTCGCCAGAGTTGCCTAATTGTTTATAGTTAGTTTTGTGTTTCCCGAGCGTTATTAACCGATTTAACTGCTGTCAAACTTTTCAGATGTAATTTAATGAAAAAGTTTCTTAAAGCTCAATCCATTGGTAAGGAAGTTTATTTTATACTAAAGTGTAATTTTTAATTATAAACACTAGAGCGTTCATGCTTCGCTTATTATATTTCTTACATTAATAGTAATAATTCGATTTCGTGAAATTATCGAATAAATTGTGTAAATGTAAAGCCTAAGTAAAAAATTGTTGAATTTTATCTGACCAAAATTTCTTGAGTCTTGCGATTAGCCAGCCTAGTCCGACATAATAAAATTAAGTTTAACAAAATGTTTAATAAGGAGCACCTTCATTAATAAGTTTTATAAAAAATAATCTACCGAACAAATTGTGTATACATATAATCATCTTGCAGCATCTTCATACACATATATCTGCCAAGGCATGCAATGGCAAATGTTTGCAAGGTTAATTTATCTCTCGCATTAGATTTTCTACTATGACATTTTTTATTTATATTATAATTATCTGGATCGTGTGTCAGCTTATTCGAGCTGATGGTTCTAGAAATAAACATTTCTTAGTTACGCACAATAATATTAAATATATATTTCTAATAGTAAATGTACGCCTGTCTTTCATGCTTTTCATTTAGGTGGAATGATATTATACTGAAAATATTACTACACCATTAGCTCGAATTTTAAGATAATATTTATTAATAAAGCTTGAAATTAATTTGGATCTTTCATCAGATATTTAATTTATAATCGAAAATTTTGTAAAATTAATGGGAATTTATTTTAAATTACCAAGTGTTCTTTATATTTTAAAAGTCAATATTATTTATAATATACGCGTATAATGCATTAAAGCAATATAAAATATCGAAGAAGTGTGAATTAAATTTTTTTTTTTTTTTTTTTTTTTTCCCCTTTAATATACCCATTCCATGTATTTATGGACATTTCAATTAAATACAGTTTAAGATAAATTGGTCGTGTTTCACGAATATTCAACATTGGATCTTAATTTAGTATATCTTAAATTTCTCATTCCAGTCATTTGATTAATGCTATTTACTTAATACAAACTCCCTGATTAATTAAAAAAAAATTTAAATCACTTATCCATCCGCATGCGAAGAGTTAATGCCAAAATATGAATGAAATTGACATAGCAGTATTAGAAACAAATCTGCCTCATTCAAAAATATTACGAACTAATTTAAGCAGAATTGCAATTGCATATGAACAAATATATCGTAATACATATTACTTCAATCTATCGAATGCTTAGCGTATTGAGATAATTTACAATAATTGTAAATTAATGGCTATGAATACCGAGGTGTTAAAATAATAGTGTTCGAAAGGCGAGTAAGTCTATAAGAAGTGCAATGGATAATATTAATTAAAGAAAAAAAAAACAAACGAACCAAGCTAGAATATATATTTGTATGTTGTAATTTAATGTTGATATTAAATATTTTTCAACTAATAACTAAGTAAAATGCCTTGTCACTTTAAGCTAGGAAAATGGTGTCAAAACGTCCAAGTATACATCTTATTTTAAGGATCGATCGTTATCTCCTCTCTTCCATTTTCTTGGGTAATCCCAGGACTTTCATTTTGATCGGGCTTTTAACGTCAATCCATTATGCGTTGGTTCTTCCAGCGCAGTCGTGACCACCATCATCTGGATCACAGAATCTGTTGCATCATTCAACACTTGTACATAGATTGAGACTCATATGTGTGCGTGTGCGCGTGCGTGTGTGTGTGTGTGTGGTAGTGCCACTGCTTACAGAATTGCAAAATCTTTCAATTCACGCAGCTCGCGATGCACTGCCATGTCGCTGTCTCTTCTGGGATTGCGGATTGTTCAATAAAAGCAAATACGAGAAAGGTATTATTGCTGCTGCGGATATTACATGGACGATATAAAGCGTCGATGATCATCTATTCTGCGAGAAATAATTTAATTTTAGTGCAATCCATATTGCACTGGGAGAATATTTTTTGTACTTATTTGCAGCGAAGAGTTATGGATGCACTGCCGCAACACATGTCGTTCTGATTACGAATACATTTATCATTTATGCATTACAAACGATGAAATATTCATTCGATTTCAAAATATTTATATTTATTAAATATTGAATCGAATCAATTTACCTTCATCAAATTACATTAATATATTAATCAAATGGTAAATAATATTGGTTGCTCTTAAGTTGCATAATAATGAAAGGGAAGGGATATGTTGAAAAAGCCCTATACTTTAATTAAGTAATTGAGATTTGTGTCGTTTAGATTTAGACTTAATTTTCGCATTATTTTCCTAAGGAGCACATAGTGAATAAGCTTTATTATGACTCAGTTATATCTAATTTCACATTAAAGATGTAAATGGTTTGTAAATGGTAAATGAGGTAATCTCGTGCGTAGAATAATATTATGTAACTTATCATGTGTCGACAGCTCGAAAGAAGAAGTTTTTAATATTTTTAATTAAAATATAAAATTAACTATAAGATACAAATTGACTGCATTATTATTTGATATTATTAAGCCAAAAATAAATTCCATCATAAACCAATTTTTATAATATAATTTACTAAATTATAAATGTTGTTTTTGATTATAGGAAAATTTCCGTTTCAAGAATCATTTCATTTATACGAATAACACTCTTCCTAATCTATAAGTAAATTTAATAAAAATTTCAATCATAGCACAAAGTATTCTACTGCAATAAGGAACTAAATGATGAAAATTCGCAATAAATAATAATAATATAATAAATATCAACAATTATTAGAATAATAATGTAAAATGATTAAAATCATTTGTAAGTGGCCGAATGATGTTTAACGATGAAACATGTGAATTAGGTCAATTTTATGCGAAAATGAATGTTTCACTCGCTTTGAAATTGTTAAACGAAGAAAAAATAAGTCTCTAGCACGTTAATGGAGCAAGATTTTCTTTTGAAAAAAGCACGGCCTCTCTATTTAATTTTCTCTCATGACAATTGACGCATTAGCGCGAGTGAAAAGCCTCATTTATATCACCAATACAGCAATTGCACTGGTCTTTGTTATTCTTGCAAATATCCTATCTATCATATTCCTATCGAGGATAGTTTACTTACATATGTGTACGCAGGTATTCGCACAGTTTGAACAATAATTTACGTTGTTCTCAATTCAATGGCAACTGCTATGTTTAAAATTCTCGGATAAAAGCGTCGATGCTGAGTCGTTAAATTCAAGCGGCAATGAGCTTCCGGAATGTTGTCATCGTGATCGCAGCCCCGATGTTCACTATCGAAAGTATAATACGAAAACTTACAGCAGCTTTCAGCTTTTGATTTATTTCTCTTTTAATCTGCCATTTCTCACTAAAATTTCCTTTCTTCCTTTTAACGGGAACTTCGATTTGTTCATACACTCATCGGTTCATTTTATCGATACGTCTGTTTTCTTTATAAAACCTTTTTATTGGACGCCACGCTTGTCCCCTCGTTTCTTCTCAATTATATAGATTTCCGTTTCTTTTTCGCTCTTAAATCATGCATTCGCGAAGAATATTTTATACGCATTATCTCTTTTCGAGTTCATTAAATGCCATTTTCCATTAATTTTTATTCAATTATTCCATAATAAATCATCACTGTTATTGTTCATTCGAATTACCCATATAATTAGCTTAAGATCTATGTTAAAAAATTATATCATTAAAATATTGGATTATATCATCACAAAGTACAAACATCGGCAGTTACAGTATTGTAATTTTATTAATTAAGCTATTTCAATTCGAATTAATATTGCCTAGCCTTATTGTATCAACCATTTCATACTACTATTTTCTTTACAGACTTATAATTTTATTGGGAAGGGGCATATTTAATTTTTACTACGCGTCACTGACGTTAAAGCAACAGCAACAAAAAAAAAAAAAAAAAAAAAAAAAAAAAAAAAAAGAAAACATATTTAAATATATTTGAAACTCCAGTTTCAATCGTCTCTATCTTCATTTCAACCGAATGAATATTGTACACGCTAGCACACAGTGTGTCGCTGTCTCTGTTTCTATCGAGCATTTTGGAGGCGCCGATGAATAGGCGAGTGTCGTAAAAGAGTCTCGTAAAAACTAAAAATACTATCGAGGTACTAGACTAGAACGCGCATATCCGTTGCGTGAAAATAGGACCGAATACACTCGATTGATGGTTGATATCGAACGTTATTTTCTTTTATGCATACACGCACTTGCATTGCGAATAAATTTCTGCTTGTTTATTTTATCAAACTAGCTCGCGGTCATTCGTCCAATTGATTTTCTTTAAAGTAACTACGTGCGCGCACGTGTGCGTGAATAAAGAAAGATAATGACCGCTGGATAGAGGCGCCAGCAAGAGATGAATAGAGTTATATTTAAAGAACAACTTTTCGTGTAATACGAAGGTGGCTTTTCACGTTGATATTCGCTATCCGATAAAAAAAAAATTTTTTTCATAAAGAATTTTAATAACAAACAGCGTACAAAAAATCATGTACCTATAAATTCTTTTTATATAGCTGTTTCTGTTTCAATTATTATACATATTATTATTAGAAATATATTATTTATTAATTATTATCATCTTTACTCTTATTATTATTTATAAGATTATTTAATGTTATAAATAATTAGCATGGCATACCTGCATATTTATCATATTACACAAATATTCAATTCATAATTATTAATATCATAAATTTACATGTATATATTATATATGTCCAATATAAATAAAAAGGAATATTTCGTTAAAATATTCGATTTTTATGTTTTTTAACTAATTCTGTAATATAATCGAAATATAATAGTAAAAAAAAAAACTAAAAACAACTGGAAGAGCAAGTTGGATCGGTAACCAAAACAAAAGGTATAAAATTAAGTGCAAAAATAGAATATGTATATACTTGAAAAAATAAAGATTATTTGAGATTAGATGGATATTACTGTACAGTATTGAAATAAAAACGTGAAAAGTACATTCGCGGAAGTAGAGAGAAACGTAACAGTTATCGAACTAATTATACATACGGACTTATATAATATTCTTCATCATATGTGCAATTTGATTCGTTTATTATTCTTGTGTTTCATAAGCCATGTGTATCTGATTCATAAATAATCGAAAACACATTTATTTCTTTTCTTCTAATTTCTTAGTACATAATATAATAATTTCTTCTTCTATATTGCAAATAAATATGGTTGAAAAGAAAAAATAATAATAATAATAATAAATACGAAAACCCTTAAAACTGTAAATAATATTGTTTATTAGTTAGAATTTAATAACCTGTTATTCAATACATACTGAGTAATAATAATAATCTTGAAATCTAGTTCGATAAAAAAAAAAATTGATTTATCTTATAGGGGTAAGAAACACGTCTTAATTCCTGTTAGTAATAAAAATTCTATTTAATAATACATTATTTAGATATGCTATATTAAGCACAGATATTAATAACATTAGGTAACGAATGATTTATCAGTAATGTCACATAAAAAAAAAAAAAAAATATGAATTCTTTTAGAAAGTATTAGAACATGCATAGGAAAACAAGGTTAACACGACTAATATGTTAGTTATATTAGACAGGTGTCATCCTTACTAAGATAAAGCACTGATTTATGTTACGTATATCTAATGAGAAATTCAGGTAGGTAATGGAATATTACTGATAGTCTAAACCTGAGATCCATTCTCGATAAAAAGCTTTAAGCGATTATTCGAATCAAATATATATATATATATATATATATATACATTCGTAACCGTAAAGTTCTTTAAGAATTTTGACAATAATAATAAAAATTAGTATGAAATTTGGATGTGACGATGAAAGTCCAAGCACAGGTACACTTAAAAAATTGCTTAAATACTGTTTCTTATCAATTAATAAAAGTAGGGTACGAATTATGAATGAATAAAATTGAAATTTTTCATTCATGTATTTCTTTCAACTAATCATAAAAATTGATTGTTAATTTTTACTTGTTAATTAAAGCTTAATTTCTACTGATTTTAAGTAGCGAAAACTTAAGTTTTTATGTGCAGTTCGTAATAAGAGGCTCGATCATTCAATACTTGATTTATCATATTCACCTAATAATTTTATATATGGACAATTTAATACTTTTTACTTTATATTTTTTACTTGCTACAATTTTATATTCATTGACTAATGTCTATTCGAATAATATTTAGAATATTTATAATGACGTATGCGGAAAACATAATATTTTTTACACTTTTCCTAATTATAGAATACACAACTATCATTTTTCTTTCCGCCTGTTGTGTTTGATAGGAAATTACATTTTTTTTTTTCCATTAATTAAGTTCCCTATGAGCGTCCTGATCGATATTTCTGTTTGTCTGTTTTTAGGCATTATTGCTTCATTTTTCTTCTAGTCAATATCAGGTTGCAATTGGTATTTCGTTAGAAACTTAGTATACATTTTTAAACTTATATGCAGCATGAGATTTCTTGCCAATATTTCACGCGAAATAATATTTTTCTATTTACATTTGTCGTTTTACGTTACTCATCCGAACTTCACGAGTTTTACAATCACATATACATTGAAATACGTTTCTGAAACATGTCAGGCATTTACCCGTCGCTTAGTTACTGAACGTAGTTACTACATCACTCGATCCGAGTACTTTAAAGAAAGAATAGAGCAACAAAAAATGGGGAAAATCAAATTCATGCTGCGCTGAAAATTTCCTATTTTTACTGACAATCAAGTGAAATACAATCAAGATTAATTAGATGCTATTAGCAAAGACTTTGCTTCACGCTTCGCTACCTTAAAACATAGATTATATGTTGAACCAAGTTTTGATTAAGTACAATCGACCTGCCATATTTACCGTAACATTGCTGCTATTTACAAGGTAGTTACAATATTTTCTTAATCAGTAATGATTGAAGAATATATAATAAAAAACTTTTGCATTTCAACTATTGGCGTCATTCGGATTCAATATATCTGCCGTTTGAACTGATTGAGCAATCATTCTATTTCGTATCTGGTGTTGAGTTATTTTTGTCGAAGATCAAGATTTAATCTGAAGAGTGAAATTTTTTCATCAAATCGACGATTAATAATATCTGTAGGTGCTCATGATTGTGGAACAAAACAACAATTATTGCGAATCACTAATGAAATCTTGAAAATAGATGAAACTTTAAGTAATTATCTCGTAAAGCATCTGTCGGTGCGAAACTTAAGTTGTTAGCAGCAAACGTCGTAATATTATCGATTATTACCATTTATTACTATGAACCTTTCATTTCGAACTTATTTTTGTTATTTTTGAATTAATTGTTAACTTCTGTAATAAATAAAAGATCGATTTATAATCTAGATTCCACGTAAGATAATTAATATTTTATTTTTATATTAATTACTTAATGATATTATTCTGCAAAAACAGTGTATTTTTAAATATGTATTTTTAATAAAAAAATCCGATTATCCGTTAGAGAATAATTTGAATATTTAGTATATTCCATTATAACTGTTAATTAATATTCAGCAGCGAGACATTTATTATTGGATTATTAAATTAACTTGAATATCGTAAAGTCTGCCAATACGAAGTCTTATCTATCTGATTATCTCTTAGTCCTGAAAGTATCATCTGTAAGCCTAGAGGAATCTAGGTTTACAGTAATGCATTTCTTTCATCAAATATATATGTTTTTGTTTTCATGTATATGATTATAATTATCACATACTATTCATCTATTATTCCTTGATCTATTTTCAATCTATATTTATGGTTTTTTTTTTTTTTTTTTTTTTAAAGATATTTTCAATAAATGGATGTCTCGGAGCTTGTTTAGCTAATTTTTCGTTTCTTCTGTATATCTCATCCATCTAAGTTTCGTTCGGCTCCCGATTCTTTTACACGCTGACCTACATTTTCTCTAATTTTTTCTATTCACTATTTTGTATTCTTATTATTATTCTTTTATTCACACTCTTGCTCTGCCTTCTTTGGTATTCCGTATAAAGTTCCGTACTTTAAATCGTGATTTTATTTAAAATATTCCCCAAATTTATGAACGTAATTACGTAATAATTCTATTACTCCCGTAAAGTTACATTAAATTTCTAGTAGCTGTATGTTTCAGGCATTAAAAATTTTCAAATAAAAGCCTTTGAAAATAATTATATTAATTAGGAAAAGTTATATTAACAATTTTACATTCTTCTTACGTAAGCATTAAATAAAAAAAAAAAAGAAAAATGCTACAATAGTTAATAATTCCAGCGTATATATATTTCGAGTTAAAGTTGCTATATTATTAAATATTGTTTTTTGTTGCCCTTAAAAAATGTTCATACAATTACATTGCAAAAAGCTTCGATAAAAATTTAAATTCGTATCTCGTAATATTTCTCTTCTTTCTCTCTTTCTCTCTCTCTCTCTCTCTTCTTGGCTTCCTTTTTGCTACCTCCATAAGTTTGCTGGACTGCCGCGTGCCGAGCTTTAACACGGAATATTGCATTCCTGTCCCGCAGCGTAAAACCGCTAGCGCGTGCGATCGTGAGAATATATGCGAAATAGCGGGCAAGATTTTCTCTCTTACCTTTTTCTCTTCCTGTCTCTCTTTCTCACTGTCGACCCGCTGAACCAATGACCAGCGTCGTTTCTTAGCTTTGCGCGCTTTGCATCCATAGCGGTTGAACAGCCGCGCTAACCTCTTCTCTCTCCGAGCTTTTCTCTCATTCTTCTATTCTCTCCGTCCAACTTCAATATATTATTTTATCCTCGTTTTGATTTGACTTTGTAGCTTTTGGAGTTGCGCTCAACTTATTCCCGAATAAAAATTTTACCATCTTATATTCATCTATCGTGGTATCTACGTACAACTGGCAATTACTATTTGCCATTTTATTTATTCACAAAATTCTAATCGTCTGTTTAGATAAATCACTAGACTATATCACTAGTTGCATTCCTTTTGTCATTATTTTGTCAATAATTTCTTGCATAGATCGTGTAATATAAACGTTTTTGGTTGATCCGAGCATGTAAATGGAAAATTAGGATTTCCCTACTAACGTTCCTATAATTAATTCAATATTATACAGTATAATTATAGGGGGCTCACATTAGCTAAAGTGCTTTATTCGAAATGTATGTTATTGCTTAGTAGCTTAAAAGTTATGCAAATATTTATTGGCTCAATGTTAATCTGGCGAATTTTGCTTGCTAATCGAGCTTAATCAACCGTGCGCTCTTTCTATTCCAAACGATACCTCAATGTCAATATAAGTCCATACATAATAATATCATTATAAATCGTCAATGCATATTGAAAGAATTTAAATAGAAGAAGAAGAAGAAGAAGAAGAAGAAGAAGAAGAAGAAGAATGATGATGATGATGATGATGATGATGATGATGATGATGATAAAAGAACGAATGAATTAAAGATATTGATTATATTTTATAATTCTAAATCTCTGGATTAACGTTGATGATGAATGTAGCAGCATTCTTGCATTACTTTATATACGCCATAAAATGACAAATCAATTTTACGAATTATCATGCTACAATACAAATGTACAATACATGCAAGTGTGATGATATCGTGCACCAGTTTCTACAAGCTACTCCAATTAAAAGAAAAAACTCCTTTTTATTGCAGTGAAATACTTGCGCGAGGTGACACCGTACTTCCGTAAGGCTTCGATTATCCAGGAGGTCGGATGGGAGTTGCAGCGCGGTTTCCTCAGCGCGACGCC
Source organism: Ceratosolen solmsi marchali (assembly GCF_000503995.2). NCBI lineage: Eukaryota > Metazoa > Arthropoda > Insecta > Hymenoptera > Agaonidae > Ceratosolen > Ceratosolen solmsi. The sequence continues at coordinate 2,027,433 of NW_011948426.1, read as the reverse complement.
TCCCCCACCAAAGTCACCACCACGAGCCGACACGCGTTACCTGCCACTCCAGCTCTGTCGACTCACGAGATCACACCCCTCCTCGGATCCTGGTAAGTCATACAAAAAGCCATTCTACGATCTCGGCTACATGTAAGCCATCACCCAGCGTCTAACAATCCCAGTGCTTGCACGTAGCGAGAATTTCAGATATTTTTTTTTTCTTCTCTTTCTTATCAGCGCTATTTCGCGCCTCTTCTCAAGTCCCCTGTAACAAACATCGAATCGTCCGTTATAGTTAAAAAGACCTTGAAACGCTACGGACGTAGTAGTGGGGCTCGGGCAGGTAAGCACCGCAAGGCTGAAATCGATCGGAATAAATTTTATATAATCCATTTATTTAAATAATAACCGAAGCAAGGTGCAGAGAAATTGGAGATACCACTCAATCATCTGGCAGAGCCTTCAGCTTCAGACAATGAGAGAATCGAGTGGAGGTAGTGGCACGAATCGGCTTCAGTCAGCCTCGTAATGGTTGCGATCGATGTAAATGAGCTCTGTCACTCTCGACACATCTTGGTGCTTTAATAAAAGAGAAAATAGCCCTCCAGAATGTCTTTAAAACGCAATACCTTTCTCTCTCGCTCGAGCACCTTTGTACAAGCGACTTTCCGATCCACTTTCCGCGAGAGGGGGAGGGTATAGAGAAAAAGAGTAAAAATAGGAGAAGAGCTGAAGAAGGACGCGCAGGGCACGGAGCGGCGAGTTTTATAACTGAAGGAGGCAGTGGCACCAGAAAGGAAAGTGTGCGCAGAAGTGAAGGAGGAGACGAGAGTCCCTCTTTCCAAGAACTAAGAGAAGCAATCGAAGACGTGCTGTATCTCCCGCTTGTATCTCGTTCTAACTTACAGCTGCTGCATGTGGATGCACGCGCGCAATATCAGCTCCTCGCTCTATCTCTTTCGCGCGAATGGAGGGAGCCGTCGTGGAGAAAATGGCGGCGCTAACGGCAGGGCTGGAGCAGCCCAACGATTTATATACGAGAGAATGCACTTTATTCAGCATAATTTCAAGTAGTCGGTCTGCATCGTGGGAACTTTAAAGTTTCACCGAGTTATGCGAAACTGAATTTTAAACATACTCTCTTTCTCGCACCTTTACTCGCAAATTATATCTTATGTATAATGCACTCTTAGTCGTAATTTATGATGAATCCGGCATTTTATGTGTGCAAGGCACAACAAACTCCATCCCCCCCTCCCCCTCCCCCCCCCCCCCATCCCCCCACCCCATCACACCACCGGCACCACCGCCACTTCTCATTATCTTAAGTTTCTTCTTCATTCCCTTCCTCTTCATGTTATTATTACTCGTTAATATTAAATATCCTTTAAATTGCATTTCTATATAAGCAACGAGACTTTTACACAAATAATCTAAGCAAGGATTAATTTTTTCGAAAAATTCAAGGACAAAATGTTAAAATATATATATATATATATATATATATATATATATATATATACACTATAGTGTCGCTTGAAATCTGTATAATGTCGTTTTGTAAACTTACATTTACATGTAACAATACATAGTGCAACTTTAATTGCGTATTTTCATATTCTAGCTGATTCTTGGCAATTTTAACGACGCGTGGATTCTCAAAGATAACATGATCTTCTGAATTTTCATGAAAATCTATGCAGAATTTGAAAAAGATTTTTCTGAAATATTAACTAATTTCAACGAGTATGGAACAACAAACTAAGTTATATAAGTTGAGTGATGAATTTTTATTTCCATGATGAAGAAGAAATTTCAAATCAATTCTATCTGCTTGTTCGACTTGATTTATTTATTAATTTTCTTTTTGATTACAATATAAATGATTGTAAAACTCTATTTCATTTTTGTTGATTCATAATAATTAATTTTTCTTCATGAAAAATTAATATCATCCTATTAATTATTATTATTATTACTATTACATTAATATAAAAATTTCTTGATTATATATTACTAATGGTTCGAGTCTCTCTCAAAAAAAAAAAAAAAAAAAAAAAAAAAACCTACATATCATCTTAAGCATTGATTAAATAACTTATAACTTTCATCACTTTATAATGCTTTCTACTATTTCTTCAATACACCTTAATAGATGCATTATAAACATCGTGACTATTTCAATTTATCGCGTTAGCCATTCATGTCTACGTGTGCCCCACTCAACAACAAGTATAGTAGTTCACTTCGAAATTGTCACCCGTTCGACAGAAATAGTCCATCAATCCTATTTAATCCGTTTTCACCTCACAGATGTAATGTATTTGCGCGTTCTCACTTGTCGCGTCGCAATGATCGCTCTCCGATCTCCGAGAATAAGCACCAGAGTGAGAGAATGAGAAAGCAAAAGAGACAGATGCGGACAGTTCTGTATTCGACCCCAAAAGCAAGGGGCTTAGAGGGATGAAGGGATGATAAGGAAGCAAGAAAGACAGAGAGAGAGAGAGAGAGAGAGAGAGAGAGAGAGATAGAGAGTTAAATTAGTTTCTGGTGCAAAAGCTGCCAGCCATTCACTGTTTCAGGGCTAACCCGAATAATTCCAAAGAACGACTTCATCGGATCGAAACTTACAATCTATCTCCTCTCTTTTTCTTCATTTTTCATCATTTTTATTAATTTTTCTTTCTCTGCCGCCTTTCTCATTCTATTTATTTCCTCATCTTCTGATATTTGTGCTAACCTTGTATATTTTGACATTGGCGCATTGTGCACCAACTGTTTCGTTGATTAAACGACACAATAACATTGCATTCTTCTAAACGAGAGATAATCTTAAGAGTTTCGTATATTATTGCATCATACAAACTATTCTTAATTAATGTAAATTAATCGATTGATTACGACGTTACATCACTCTATTACTTATACATATATAGTACACATTGTGCGATACAATTACCACTTCAATCATGTATTATATAAAATTTCCCAGCTGAAATTTTACACATTAGAGTTCTAATTTTTAAAAATATTATATACTTATTTTTCTTTCTTTATTTTACATGAAATTCACGAGTCAAAATTACTGATTATGAAAGTTACTTTAGTTAATGCGTTGGCCAGTTGTTCATAAATTTGTAAACGATTTTTATAAAATTTTATAGTATTGTCCGTGAATTTTATTCTGAAATTTTCAAATCTATTTCGTAACTTCTAAAGTACAACGCCGTTAGTATAAACTGCAATGTAATTATTCGAAAAGTTATAAATTTATTAAAAAATAAATGAGAGCCAATTATTATTCGATACAATGGTTAAGTAGTATGAAACTTATGTTTGACATATTTAGAAAAATGTTATTAAATCTTTTGCTGTGTGTAAAAAATTTCATTAAAACTTTCGCCTAATTGTCCAAATGTTTTTCGTTAAATTCAATGTTTTTCGATATTTAATATCAAAAAGAAACAAAAATCAGTCTTTTGAATGAATAGTATTTGATGAATATCATGTAATCTTTATCCAACTATGACCTGCCTAATCGTGAAATATAATTGTCAAGACTAAAAGAAAAAATGACTAAAAAAGATAAAAATTAACAAATTATTTCAAATTGCAATAGTCGGCGCAAAAAAAAATACAGGAGAATGTTAATTAGATATAATACATGGTAATCTGCTAAAATTCAAATCTGTCAGTCTCGTGCCCTTTTAAGCCACCCTTTCCACATCTTGTTCACATTCATATTCATCGTCGGCCCTCACCGAGCCCTTTGATTCTTTCTATTTCGCTTGTCATTGGTCCGTTTAAAATGTGGCTCCGTCTGTATCACACCCCTCCCTAACATTACTGTCGCCCTATTCCCATCTTTTTTCTTTCTCGTCTTTTCCTTCCGCACCTTCTCAATCTTCTTTCCTTTTCTCCAATCATTTTCTCCTTCTTTTTTTTTCTCCATTTGTTTAAGACAGTAAACCCAGTATAAAACAGTAAGGGGTGGGTGGGGGGACCCACCCCTCGCCCAACAATCGAGCTTCACCCACACAGCAATTTTTTTTAAAGAATTTCATCTCTCTCTCTCGTACTTATAGAAGAGCTGGTAAGGTACTTCGACAAAGATAGAGTTCGAGAAGTTAATTACTACCGGATAATTGCATCTACGGGTTTCCACTGATTAATGAGGGCTCACGCGAGACGTGCGATGAAAAGACTCTCAAAGGGAAACCAGAGAACTTCGAGTCGTTCATGATTCGTGTGTTTATGCGTGTGTCGGTGTCTACTGTTTGCGAATGTATGGAGTTGCGCACCCAAGCGTCCACGCACGTACATATGCATGCATACATACGTACGCATGTACACACGGACAGACACACGCACGAACGCGCGAACACACGGGCAGACACACGCACACGCGCGCGCATAAAATCATAAGTACACGTATGCTCGCATACACGCATACATGCACACGAATGTGGGTGGTCGCGTGGGTGTGCGCGTGGATGGAGCTAAAGTATTGGTTGCGACATTGAAGCTTGGAAGTTGCAATTTCCGCAGGATTTTAATATTTTTATCGACACCGCGGACGTAATTACTGTACACATTAATGGCTTTATCGAATTCTGTCGAATTTTAGGAATGTATAAGATGAAATTTTATATTACGTTATTTTTCATTCCATATACAAATATTTGCTTCAATCAATTCTATTGTACAAAAATGAAATACCATTTCATAATGTATTTTATTAAAATACTAAAGTTGTTTCAATATACATTTTTAATTTGTTAAAGTTCAAATGTATTTACGTTACTCTCAGATTAGAAATCACTCGAGTAATGTGTATTTTTGAAATATGGCAATATTATAAATTATAAATTTAACTGTTTGATGTTCGAAGCTTAATGAATTTTATACAATGGGGAGAAAAATTTCTATTTCCAAACAAACGTTTCAATTATTTATGAGTAAAAAAAACGGTCCTAATCAACGAGATTCATTTTCCTAATATTTTTCATGCTCTTAACGACTGATTAAGAAGTTATTATAGTTATTGCGAACTACGATCTGCTGTCTTAAGATAAATTGTCCTGAACGATCGTTTTCGATTTCCGAAATGTGATTAGCCGCATGCATAATGTAGTCAATTACATAATCCTGTCTATTTCTAATGAATTCCCCCACTGTTGTTCACTCATCACACGAATAATGCGGCATTTCGTCTGCTTATTTTATTTTATTTTTATTTTTTCAATCGTAATCGTATGGAACGATATTAGTTTTAAATAATGGAATTAAGTTTCTTAACTGAAATTAAAACGCGGCATTCTGTTTTATTCGTTTAGGCGCATCAACAATTTAAAGCTCATTCCAATTATTATTTCGTTAGGAGATTTTTTCATAAAATTTTAATAATTTTTCCACATATGTTCTGTACTCGAGAAACGTAAGCGTAATGTTTTGTAATTTTTTTTTAATAATGTCAAACATGGTTTTTTGATGAATGCTTCATTCTTTCACATACATATAATTGTCTACACATAAATATACGCATACGCATACGCATAATATGGACATACAATAATTATACAAATTAAATTGTTTACTCCATTCGTTATGAAATAAAGTAAATGTAATAAAACTAAGATCGAAATAACGTTAATTAGTAATAAGATTTGTAATAATTCTAGTCTAATTATTTTCTATCATTGGAAACGTTGGCTCTTAAATGAGAAAATTATACGGAAAACTTGATAGGTGAAAAGCTTTCTAGTACAGATGCTATATCTAAGTAGTTTTTAAAATTTTAAATAATCATAATGAACCGAGTCGGCTTAAAATAGCATTTTTATTTTCAGAATAATTGAGCAAGTTTCAGTCAGTTTCAAATTTTAGTATTTCTATTTTTAAAGTCATGCGGAGTATGATATAAACGCGATTAAATCATAAACATTATGTCAAGATTAATTTTATATTACACAGACACGATAATTACGTTAGTTTTAGCGAATGTAACGTTAGCTAAATTCACAGTGCTGTAAAGCAATGGCATAATGAATATCATGAAAAGGCCGATGTCATTAAGTTCTTTGTGTTTCATGAAATTATCCCCTTATATTACGCGTATCCCTAACTAAATCCGATCCTATTTAAAAGTTATGTAAAGCAGTTGGGGCATGATTAGTTGCCGGCGCGTCAAACCTTCGTCCTTCGTCCCGATAACAATGATTTTATGTCTTTGTAAATTACTGGCAAAAGTGGCTAATTGCAGAACAAGAATGGTTCCTAATGTCGCGGAATACAATTAATGTCCGTCTCGCTTTACGAGCTGCAGTTATAACCTGAGAAATATAAAACGCAAGTAATGAAAAAGTACATAAAAATATTGCCGTTCGTGGTAATGCGTAAGAGCTCCACGCAAAGATCGCGAGAGATTTACGGCGTCGGATGATTCGCAGACAAAGAGAGACATTGGGACACCCGGGGCACGAGGACGAAACACAGGCTCTTGCCTGGGGCTGCTTGCCGAATGTGCAGCGCATTCCCCCCACCGCGCGACTTTTTTCGCCAGGCGCAGTTATTATAACGCGGTAGTAGCGCGTAATTGCATTGTCGGCGAGCGGTTGTCAGGGCCGCGACTGCAAAGATTCCATTATCGTTATATTAACGCGCTTAACCAGAACTATAGCGCGACAAAAGTAACGAGCGTATTCGCGGAACATCCAGTTGCGAATCCCCGCGTGCTCGAGGTGGGGACATGAGGTGGTGGTCGGGGCGGCATGGTTGGCGAGCATCGGCGAGGCGTCGAGGGGAGTTTGTGGTGGCGCGACGGGAGGGGCAGGGGGGAGGGGGTATATGTTGTGGCGGGGAGGGGAGTGGAGAAACGAGGAGGGGATGGCGGAGGAGCGAATGGAGGTGAGATTCCATTATCGTTGTTATTTGTCGTTGTTAACCGCGAAAGACCCGCGAAAACTGCTCTCCTGATTTATTCGCGCGGGAGGCCGTATGGCGAGGGCCACAATGCGCGCAGGAAGAGGCGCTGGATTCCGGACGGTAGATGCGAGGATTCGTTAAGCCACTTAAAATAATCCGAGAGGACGATTTTCCCGCGGTTCGCCTACCCGATTTCCGACTCGTCTGCATTTTAATCGTGTTGCGTCGCGCGCCGGGAGGGACGGTAAGATAAAGTAGGTGGGGCAGGCCGCTCAGACATCTCATCCGCGAAGTTTACCCTGGACGAGAGATTCGCATACGTTTTGCAGCTAATTGGCAAAATTTGTGATTTCGTTCCGCAATTCTCTCTCTCTCTTTTTTTTTTTTTTTTTTTTTTTTTTCTTTTGCCATTTTCGCCAAAGAAGTGAGCGAGGTATTACCTGATTTTAATGTAAATTGAAACGCTTGCTCTATTTCGCCCGTTATATGTGAAAATTAAAATTGTCTCTTATTTAATGAACTATCGCCCCTTGTGTAGTACAATAATTTATGAGCATTACGTTTGAATAATTATCTTTTTTACGATTATTTGATTCACAGTTTTAGCCATTAATATTTAGCTACGTAGCTCCCGTACGCGAGTCGAGCAATTTATTATCAATTCTATGCGATGTCGCGTAACAATCTCCCAATTGAAACTTGAATTTATCAATTCAAGTTGTTTTCCCCCTTTTGTTTTTTTTTTTTTTTTTTAAACTTCGTTCGTCGTTAATTGCGTAATTGAAAAAAATCTCGAGATACTTGGATTAAATTTGTTGATGTAAGCAAGTACAATTTTTAATGAAGCTAAAAAGCACTCGGTTTTTCAATTGCAGATACTAAGTTTTCTATCATCACCGGAGCAACGTTTATTACATTTGGCTTATAAAACTTAATCTTGCAGCATTTCATACAAAATTTTTCAGCTTTTAGTCTGTAATGTTTTTAATTATAATTACGAGTCACTTGTTATTATTATATTGCTAAAAAATTCTTTTGCCGACATTGGAAAATTATCCATAATGACGGCACAAATATACTTTTCTGTAGACTACTTGAAACAATTTTAAAAATGTTAAAAATTCACTTTTAAAAGTAATTTCACAGGGTATTAATTTTTATATTAAGCTAATTTTTTTTTTTTTTTTTTTTTTTTTTTTATTTTCATTCATTGCATTCAAATAATTCTCAAAAGCCCAATTTTATATAGGGGACAATTTTATTTTTCCAAAACATTTACGCCCATACGACAAAATAAACACATTTTAGTATGCAAATGAATAATTAGAAGATCATGCTCGATATATTTTAATAAAATATCGCAATAGTGCACAAATGCACAAATTTAGAAAAATTTAGAATGCATACACTGGATACATACAATTTATCATTATTAACCGATTAGAATTAAAATTTTCGTATTTCTAATGGGTGAAGAGGGTAAGCGAGATAAATAAAATGTGAAAAATACCCATTTGAATGAAAAGTACAATTCGATATTATCGAGAACAAGTATTCGTTACCCAATTTTTTGGAAGTCCGACGTTCTAGACTTCAATCAACGATTCTCAATATCCGCGCATGTCGCAATATCCCGCTACTCCCTCCTACTCCTTTTTCCTCTCATCGACAAAATGGAGTCGGTTAAAACGACAGATGGTGAGAAACAGCTACGTACTTCTCTCTCCTTTAGCTAATTAAACGGAGTATCGCATCCGCAATAGGTTTATACTTGTCTTAAATTTAATTAATGATAATTCCTCAAGTTTTCATCAATCTTGAATTAATTTATGAAACTACTTTGATTTGGAATGGTTGCTTTGTTTTGCATTTTCTCAATACTCTGTGCTTAATAACTATTTAAATGTTTTTACATTAGAAATCATATTGTCTTGAAACTATAATAAAACAATCGGATTTTTTTTTTTTTTTTATACGTGATATACTCTAAACACCATTTACAACCATAAAATATATTCATAAGTATTATATTACAGCATATGATGTGTGTGCGTGCGTGCGTGTGTGTGAATATAAGCATAAAGAGTAAATAGTATTTTCTATCGATATGTAAAACGATCTTTAATTAATAAAGAAACATTGAACAAATTACATATAACATATTACATTAATTTTTATATCGCTATTTTTTAAGCACAGAATGCTGTTTGCTGAAATAATATTGATTTAGAATACCAATTTTTCTATATCTATAGAAATAATTATTTGTAGAGAATGTAAGCACCTTCCATCAAAATAAATATTGCTTGGTATATATATTTTCATTGGTGTATATCTTAATTTCCTAGATAATAAATAAGTGCCAGCAAGATTGTTGACCGAAGATGAAAGAATGCAGCATTGATTATGAAATGAGTTTCTTGATAGATAAAAAGACTGCTCTCATGGGGAATAAAAAATTATTTACATTGTTTGAAATAATTTATCATCATAGAAATATATTATCATATAAATATGCCTATATAATATTATTTTCCGGAGCATCAAGCATTGATGCATTATTTGTGGTTATTTGCCTTCTTTTTTTTTAATTTTAAATATAATCTGTAGACTATGAAATAGTCTTTTACACATATTATACATATAGAGAACATTGTGCAATCATGATTCTTTTCTTATTTTTAGCTCTTAGCTTCTGTATTTTTAATATAATTCCAAAAAAAAAAAAAAAAAAATACGTAGCATTTACCATGACTTCCTCTCCTATATATCAACAACTTATGTGTACAATAGATGATGCATCAACCTATGCCTGATGATGAAAATGAAGTTCTCTATGCTTGGTACTTAAATGTCTACTTAACTCCCTTATTCCATATAAGAATATTTAATGAGCTATTCGATATTTATGTATTTAAAGGAATAATAATTACATAAATTTCGCAATCTATTTAATATCATCTACTCTGCTTTTCTAATCAATTTTCTTCCACTACCATATTATCAATGATGAATTGGACATAGAACATTGGATTATCCGTTTAAATAGCGTTGTAATCGACTGATTTACAAGATCGATTTATATAGAACGACTGGCTCGAAAAATCGACAACTTTCTACTAGACACAATTTACAGTTACCTCCGTCAAGTGGATAATCACGTTCCACTTCCGGAAGTTCGTTACTCTCGACCGAAACAGCCTTGTGTGACCATCGGATTGAATTCGTATTGTAGTCTCCTGCGGTTAAATGTCCTCTATCCTCCTCTATCCCTCTATCCCTCCATCCCTTGAGTTTAAGTACCCTCGCAGTTGTTGAGTCACGCGAAAGCTCGCGATAGTTTAGGACGACGAAAAATTAAGCAACCAGCTCCCTTCGCCCTTATCGTATTGAGTTTATCACTGTTACTTCTAATCAACGACGAATCAAGCTCGCAAATCAATAAGTGAACTTGGATTTGACATTTTAATAGAAATTGTGATGTCGTAGGCTTATTTAAATAACTCAGCATGAATAAAATTGCGGAAAGAAGTTTGAAAAATTAGAATATAAATTTGTTTCGCATGCGGGCATGAATTGCTGACTACAAGACAAACGTACATATTTTTATTCACTTATAGTCTAATTTATGATTAGAGAGAGCAAAGAGAGTTTATTATTCAAATTATAATAAAAGACTACGTTAGGCCTTTAATTGTATCGCAGCGACTTAATACAGACAATTTGGTTCATAATTACCTAGAGCCTAACGATTCTCTTAAATTTCAATAAAATAGATACATAACAACAGTCTCTCGTTACTCGGCAGCCATTAACACATTATACATATTTATCAAATATTTAAAATTTCGGAAAACTCATTCAAAACTCATTTTTATGATTATTAATTCACTCACGGTGATCCTTATGAGTAATGGGTTAATTGATTTGATTGCAAAACGAAGGTTAAATATATTTTTAAAGTGTTCTCGGAGCGAGCACTATGACCACTCCGAAATCAAGAACAATAGCGCTGATTTAAGGGCTTGAATTTTCCAAATCGCGAAATTCGTATGCAGCCATAGTGTCAATTTAATGCGAGTAAGATATTGGAGTGAAAAGACATGCGTGCGAAGGGAGCAAGGCGAGGGTGGCAAGGGGCCGTTTATATCGATGCGAGAGTATTCTAATGGCCAGCCATTGTCCTTTAGAGCCTATCGTGGGAGCAACGCCATAGATCCGAAAGCTCGTCAACTTGCCGGAAACTGTTAACGCCACCCGCACAATATATGTAGTTCGTTGGCAGCGAAGCGTCCACTTTCGTCCTTTTGGAGCCTCTGATACAAGCGGCTGGAGCCTGTGATCGATCCGTGGTCGCGTGAAACTCGTGAAAGAGCTCGACTGATGGGGAGGAAAGGGGTTGACTAACCACTTTCGACCTATATAATTTTACTTCGTCTCTGTTGCTCTTGTTCCGTATGTGGTGGCGCGATAGTGAATAATATTAATGATTGGTAATGAAGCGTCCAGGAAATGGACATTGGACTTCAGTTTAATATTAGTGATCGGCTCTGCTCTTCTCCATATGGCGAGATCAACTTTTTACTTTTTTTTTCTTCTTTCTTTGTACTAACATGAGTAAGTGACGCTTACAAGAGTATATCAGATTTCGGATTTCCACGGTCGGACGGTAAAAGAAAATCAAAAAAGTTGTTCTTATATAAAAAAATAAAAAAAAAAAACAAAAAAAATCCGCAAAACATTTAAATAAAAAGAATTTAGAAAATCAATAATAGTTATAATACGGAATTTTTTTTTATATTCCGTGAAATATGTTAATAGATAATATGTTTATAATGTTTAATAAAGGCGGTATTCATTATTTTAAAGATACTAATATTCGGGAATCTTGCGAATTATTAAGAAAGTAACATTATTTTTACGAAAATGAGATATGCATAAATTTTAAATTTTAAGTATTGTAAGTATAATTGTTTAAATTAAATTATCAATTGCTCTTATATTTGTAATTGTATGTAAAAAGCGACTAAATGAATGAACGAATAAATGATTAAAGACTGTAGAGTAAAATAAATACTGTTGAAACGGTTGTATAAAAAAAAAAATGTCGTAACTTTTCTCATTTTTCCTATCGAAATTATAATCCAAATAGACATAGCTTGTTAGTTGAGAAAGTGGAGAAATAAAGTGTTTCAGTAATATAAATTTATTATTTACTTAAGAGACGAAAAATGAGACTAAATAGATTGATCGTAATAAATAAAATATGCATACATAGGCAGACAGAGACTCAGATGCACGTAAATATGTAAAAATGAAAAAGTGAAATTTATTCCATTCGGATTAAGATTGAGCAGATTAGAAATCATTCTCTCATGCACCCCTATGCATGCACGTACGTTTCTCTCTCTCTCTCTCTCTCTCTCTCTCTCTGTGCGCGTGTGTGTGTTCGTCTCTCTCGGGTCTCTTTCTCTTGCCTCTGTCAGTCACGGGAGGTCGTTTATACATCGAATTCTCGACACTGCTTCCGTCGTAGTTCCGCTTGGATTTGTGCGCGAGAGCGAAAGCCCGAGATGTACGCAGCAACATGTTTACACTGGCTAGCATGGATATTACGACTCGATGGAATCGTCGATTGGTCCACTGGGAAAGCTGCATTCAATTGTTCAATATTAACCGATAAACTGTCAGAGTGCGTGTTTCGGCGGCAACGGTAACTGCGTCACTCGACGCTAGTTCGATCCGAGGCGGGAAATCATAGGCGAATTTCCTTGACCCCTGCCGTACCCTTTAGTCGTGGTAGTACATTATTGTCAACAAAAATATTCGCCACGGCTGATAGTTCGGTCGCAGGAGATGCTTTTCATTTTGTCAATAATGAAACGATTCTAGCTACTCGAAAGCTTTGAATCGGTAGAAGAAGCTTTGAGCTGGAAGTGTGTTTTTTTTTTTTTTTTTTTTTTTTTTTTTTTTTATAATATTCTAAGGTTATTTCATTAAGAAATTCAAGCCTTCAAAGTTAAAAGAAATTGCGGCTCGTTTAAGCTTCCCGTAAGCTTCGTGCGACGAAGCTTCCAAAATAAACGAATAAGTAAATGTATTGTCATTCCTTCGTCTATTTACTTCTCAATTCTAAAGCTTATTTATAAATTTATATTCAATTATTATTTCGTTGTTCCTTTAGACAAAAGAGAAATATCCCGTGTCTTTATTCAGTCTTCTCTCCACTTAGCACAAATTCCAATGTTTTATTGAAATAATTAACTCAACCTTTCTTTATCGTTTAATTAATAAATGTCTATGTTAAATTACTCCTGGGGTAATTCGTCACTTTCATTCCAAAGACCTTCAATTATTGTTGACGGATAAGTACTGCAATAATTGATCGAGTTAAATTCTTCGCGATACTATGGCTTTTCTGCGTGTCTGCTCCGAGAAAAACATCGTCTCGTGACATCCTCGGATTTCCCGACGAACGAGTGAGTGATCCGAGAGGACGGATCTCCTCGCTATTTCCCATAAGGCTGAGCTCTTCCTGCTTTCCGTCTGCTGAATCAACTTGCTGCTGAGTCGTACGGAGTCTCGTCTTTCAACAATACTTCTTATCATTGCCAACTCAGCACTGTCCCTTGTAGGTTCGAAACCTTGGAATTTATCCGTAAGACTGGCATCGAGTCGATGTTCTCTTCGTTGTTTAACATAGCGAAAGGACAACGTAATTGCGTAGCTCTTATTATTAGATTTCGAATTAATCGAGCTGGGTATATTACAGACATAAGCATCTAACCGAGAATGTGCGCGATAACTTTAACGAGAATAGTCGATTGTACAAAAATTAAAATCTACTCAATCATTTATTCTGAATAATTTCCATTTATTTGTATTTGTATTTGAATATTTATAACGGTACTATTAAATGTATTAATCTTTCGTTGCAAATTTTGTAATCGAAATAGTTATACGAAATCTATTATTACCTATAAATCGTAGTTTATTTTCAAACTCATCATTGATATAAAAATGTTTAAGTTGATTTCATGCAATTGAGATGAATATTAAATGGATAAGATTATATAAAGAACATATGAAGATAAAAAAATTGATTTTTACCGCTTTTATCGTACTACAACGAGTATAGTATGATTAATATTACAACTACACACACATGCATACACACACACACACACACACACACATATATATATATATATATATGTACGTATGCGCGCGCGCGCGCGCGTCTATCTGTGTATACTTGTACATAATGTTATTTGTTTATCAGAATGACCAAATATTATTATAATGAATTCATTTTTTATGAGAATTACCTGCCAATTCTTATTAAAATAAAAATGAAAATTATTATCATAAAATATTTCTATAAATTCTCTTACTTTCCTCATACTTGCTAATCATCATTTAATCATTATAATATATACATATTTGGATAATGAGCTTTTATGTATATAGCAAACACATAACTTTCCTGCATTTGCATATCAAAATTTATTCTCAATTTCATCCACATAGACATGTGTAATTAAAGCACATCACCCGACATAAATTCAATCAATTACAAAATCATTTATTACTAAATATCATTAATTAATTTATTAAAATAACCACTAATTTTATTATTCAGTTTAGAGATACATTTTCAAAGCTGCTTTTACGATTATAACCATTTAATTATAACTAGTAATAAATAAATGAGTCACTCACAACTCAATTACTATTCTCGAAGATTTAGTTCTTCAACTTAATAGTCGGGATTCCTTATAATTGCATAATTCTTCAAGTAGATAATACAATTATAATTCTCTTATGTTCGGAATACCTGCAATTCCTAGGCACTTATTTTTTTCACCTTTTCTCGGAGCATATGCATATGTTCATGTATGCATAGAAAAATGTTGGGATAGATATTTAAATTTCAAATATGATAGAAAAAAAGTAATAGAAAGAAAGAAAAATGCGATTTGCTCGACAAACGAAGGATGTGATTCGAAAAAGATGAATTGGGTTATCATTGTTATGTATAGCATTCTTAATAGCCAAGAGAAAAGCGATCGTAGGATGCATTCAGAAATACGTAGTAAAGTCCTTCCCAAACCATAGTAAGGAGACATCTCCGACAAATTCAAAGTCGATCAAAGAAAAGTTAGAACCACAAAAGTAGAAACAATCTGAAAGACTAAATTAGGAGCTGCAACAGCTATTGACGTCGTGTTGTTCATTCTCTCATTCTCTTTCACTGATTATTTTGCTCTATAGTTGGAAAACGTATTATTATTTTCATAAAATACATTTATTAGTATTTCCATTGCCTATCTAGTATTCCCACAATTGTGAAAAGTAAAATTCATTTTATCTATATCAAAAT
>NW_011948426.1:2004644-2007144 GCF_000503995.2 Ceratosolen solmsi marchali | reverse complement strand
TTTTGCAGTATTTGAAATATTTATAACTTCTGCTTGTTGGCCACGCAAAGAAAGTCCAACTGTATATGAATATACGAATTAGTAATCACTTTCTTATTTTCTTTTGTAATAAGATAAATAACCACCTTCAATCCTTTCCGTTGATTATTAATATTTTAAACTTGATCATTGTAACGAGGCTATATTATTGTAATCAACTAGCTACTTTCAACATTATTTATTAGATTTTTTTTTATAAATTTGTGAAAAATAAATACAAAACTTGTGCCGAGACTTGTGCCCAGGTTAAATGGCACAAAAAAATAATCTCGAGATTAATAAAAAATGTTAGAAATATAGGAATTAATATTAACAATGCATGTAATATTTATATTATATTGTCCTAAATAATTACTAATATCCAATTCTGACGGACGTATAACAGTTTTAAGAATACACATTCGTCTCACACGGCAATATGTCGAAATGATATATAATCTCTAAATGTGTTGGTGAAATACGCAGGCAATTTAGGGCAACAGATTTAATTGATGCGTGTACATTTATGACACATTTAAATAATAGCCAGTCAATGGCGACAATGAACATTCCGTTTGTAATTATTTCCTTGAAATTTCATTCTGGCCGATCGTATGATAATTCTCTAAATTCGTCTCATAAATCATTGCACATTTAATTGTTAAATCAAGTCCCGGGGAATCGCGCTTTCCTTACAGCACAATTAGCATCCTTCACTTTAAAATCTCGTAAATATCTCATTAAGTATACGACGAAGCTCCCAAGTATTAACATAAATATAAACCTCGGGCAACCTCATCTCGTTTCAGATTATTGATAGGAGGGTCGGCTGTGATAGGGTAGTAGGCGTCGCAACGGCCGCCAGCAAAAGAATAATAAAAAAAAAAATTTGCCATTCAAATGGGCGCATGCCTGGCAAATGGGAAGGGCGGGGTACCGTGACCGATTAGGGTAATGGGACGCGAAGTGGACCGGCTATTTGCATGATAATTCGCTTCCTGTCCTTCGCGAGCACCATCGCCCGGAAGTTCGCGAAACAAAATGTAGCCTGCGCTTTTAATCTCTCCCGGGCGGCGCACACTTCTGCGAAAATTACCGATTCCGGTTTGTTTTCCCCTTACGACTCTCGAACTTGGCTGCTTTATTTTCTTTATGCGAAGCTACGTCGAGGACCGGTTTGTAATATAAGGATAATAAGGTGATAAGGAGTATTTTCGCGCTTGACTTTATTCTTGCCGGTCGACGTCGTGCGCGGGGCGCAAATTTTTTACCACACTTCTTTCGCTAATTTACCTAGATTTTACGTCGAGATTATTTCTCTTAAGAATAAAATGTAATATTTTGTTATTTTGCTGCGCCGTACTACAGGACACATACTGTTCTAAGAAAAATACGATAATTGCGTGTTAAAAAATTCAATTATTATTATTTTCCTCTAATACAATTAGAATTTCAACAGTTCTCATTAGTAAGAATAATGAAAAATACTGGATTATTTAAGTTTATGAATGCGATGGCATGGCGTTTCGATGACAAGCTATGGGGGAACGATTAGTGCTTACGGAACATTAAATCATTTCACATTGCAGAAAATTGAAGTAAATTTTCAATGAAATTACATTTGCATAAATAAGGCATTATGCATTCGTCGGGTTTTATTATTTTCAATTTATAAATATTCAGATATCATAATTCTGGTCGTTAGTTTTTATTAATATTAATATTATCGAGGTGCTGTATTTTACAAATTAACGAAATTAATAATAAAATGCGAATCGTGGCTTATCATTTTTAATTAAAGAAAGCATTTCTTGAGCACATTAACTGTAATATGCGTTTTATGTTATGGAAAATGATTTTTCTTTTACATGAAAATTGGAAGCCATTAAAACAAAAATAAAAAAAAATAAAAAAAATAGAAAAAAAATTATTCCTTCCCTTCAAACAATTTTTATAGTTGTTTCTTACACGAGGCCAAACTCATACTATAAATGAGAAATCGCCAAAGGAGTCTCGCGGATGAAAGGATCGAATTCGTGTCACCGATCCCATCAAAATAAAAATACAAGTAAAAGTAAACAGAGAAATATAGACGCGAAAGAAATGCAGAGGGAATAGAAGGAAGGCTTGGGGGTGCAAGGCATAGAATACAAAAGTAAGGCAAAAAGCGGAGTGAAGCAGTACAAGGAGACCGACACAATTGCCAATTCCCTGTAGAATTGAAGAGGAAATCCCGAGGGTAGCTTAGGATGGAACAAAAATAAGAAGGTGCCGTTGATTCCTTTGATATCGCAAGTTATTGTTGAAAGCGCGAGCGTACATCCATCAATTCGCAGTCCGGAACAAAACGAAAGCACATACACACTGTAGCCACACGGATTTTTCTCTACGTGCTGGGCTCTCATTCTCTCAATCTCCCCTCTCTCTTAGCTCTCTCTCTCTCTCTCTCTCTCTCTCTCTCTCTCTCTCTATCTCTACTCTC
>NW_011948426.1:1922338-2004634 GCF_000503995.2 Ceratosolen solmsi marchali | reverse complement strand
TCTCTACTCTCTCTCTACTCTCTCTCTACTCTCTCTCTACTCTCTCTATCACTCTAATTCTCTTCATCGTAATCTACACATGTTCATATAAAATCATTCGTTTCGAATTTTTATTACACATCAGTGGTGCAGCACACGGAGTAAATTTTCTTCTTTTTGAATTCGAAGTAAATCTAATCATTAACTCCAAGAAAACAATTGCATAACATACTGTGTATCGAAGATTTAGTAAATATTTTCACTATTACAGTTTCATATGTTCTATCTATGACACCTTGAAATTGTAACTTTTTCATTAAAATTTGAAAATTACATAAATGATATTTTCAAGAAGATTTATGTAAAATAAACGATATTTAACAATAATTTTATTTAAAGTAAATGGATTTTATTAATTCGTAAATAATTTTTAGTTTGAAATAATTAATTATGAATTAATTTTAAGTATTTTTCTTATCTTTATTATCTCTTCTTATCATAATTGTATATTATATATATATATATATATATATATATATATATATGTATATATTTTATAATAATCTTTCTTAAGTACTTGCATTTTTTGCAAAAAAATTTTTTTAAAGAAACGAAATATAAATACATATTGTTTAGAGAGTAATAAAAATATTTATTTGTTTTTATTTTCTTGCGATGGAAAACAGTAGAATCATGAAGTAACTAAGGCAGAGTTAAAGAATGGTTTAATTTTTCTAGTTGCAAGCTCAATTTGCGTGACAAAAGTTCGCATACTTTCAACATAATATTTTTTTTAAATCGATTTTCGAAACTAGAAAATAAGCTTGTTCCGCTAAATTGTAAGGCTTGAATGATAATTTCCAAACCGAAAATATAAAACAAGAGGTGAGACGAGGTCGAGGAGAAGAAATCTTTTACATCCATTTACTACGAATTAATGATATTTTTTGAAAAATATTTTTAAGCTTGTAGATTCTGTGTAGGTGTCAGTTATGCCGCTTGACGTATTATAATCTAACGTCCGCGATTTCGAATAATCACAATATAGAAGAAAATATTCATAATACATAGAATGTATATGCGTATTTTGGAAAAGCCAATAATTGCGAATATTAAAAGCTTTTAAAAGCTCGTCTTCAAATGACCGATAAAAAAAATAATTTAAAAAAAATGTGTTAAATTCACCAAACACTTTTCATTCTTCTTACTACATTCTATTAGCACATATTAATATATAAATAAAAGAGGACACAATGTTTATAAATTATATATTACATGTAAGTACAAAAAGTATTGAAATATACATTGTTTAATCTCTTTTTTTCATTATATTTATCCTCGATTTTTATGTCTTAAAATTGACAATCTCGGGAAACTTTATATTTTATCTCACATTGTGCAAAAAATAATTGAATATATGTGTACGAATATCATTGTAAAATAATTATGTCAATGTGATAATTATAATAGAGTATTTAGTTTTATTACTAATCTATTTCAATATCAATTATTAGACAATTTATACAAATAATTTTTATCGTTGTTATTATTATTATTATTATTATTATTATTATTATTCGATAATTACATCCATATAATAGCAGCTATTGATTAATATTTACGTAAATAAAGGAATAAAGTGAAGAAAAAAAAACATTGTAATATTTTGATATATTGCATGTATTGATAAAGTATATTTTATATATTTTGAATATTTAAAAAAAAATATTTTGATAGAATTTTGTAAACGCACTGAGTACAGAATTATATATGGTGTAATAAGTCTTAGACATTTTCGAAAATTCTGGTTCTTTACTTATAAACTACTCTCTCTCTCTCTCTCTCTCTCTCTCTCTCTCACACTCTCACTCTACAACATAGTATATGATGGTAATCTAATTATTGATTAATTTTCAAGCAATGAAAGCATAAATCAATAATACCGACAACACTATAACCATCGAGCAATGTTAATACTCATATAATATACGTCAATAATTATAAATAATGGTTATGAGTTAGTAAAATAATAAATATTATGTTCCTTTATATTAATAAAACGAATAATAGAAAGCCATTAATAATTTCTGTGCTTGCTTTGCTCGCTTAAATTTTTGTTACTTTTACAAATCCAAATGAAATATTCTCATAATATCAGTTATTATCCTTGAACCATACAAGGCTATATTACATCATATCAATCATGTAAACTTCATCTAAAAATCGTTCGCATTAAAACTGGATTTTTTTTTTGTGTATAAAGTAATTTACCGTAAAAAATAACTTACTGTCCGATCTTTAGAAAATAAATTTCAAATACAATTTCACCACGATACGTTAAGATATGTGTTTCATCATTATCGATAAGTACGTGACTTCGTTACGCCGGACTAATAGTTCTAAAATATAAAAAGTAAATGTGGAAAAATGAAAGGCCAGTGCTCCTTATTATTATTTTTGTCGTCGCGTGACTTCATCAAGAGCAACCACACGGAGTAATAACGTCGAGAAGATAAGATCGTACCGCGGATGAAAAAGTGTGGAACAAACGAAGATAATCGTCCCGACAGGAGCGTGGCTCGGCCAAAGTAACAATAAAAGCACAGGGACAAAGAAAAATTCGCGGTCTGCGGCTACAACGAACGATCGAAGACGTCGATCAAAGTCAGAAGCATACGACGAGACGTTCGAGGAGTCCTTTTCAGCCTCACCATCAGCATCGGCTAACGGCTCACCAATAACCGCGCGGCACTCAATTGACACCGCAAAGTGGCCCACAAACGGCAAACTGCCAACGGTACGCTCTTTACACATCTACGACTCCTTCTCTGTTCGTCCCTCCCAATCTCTTCCAATCCAACGCCCCTCCCCCCGTCCCTGGCTAATGCAGCTGCATATTCGGCAAGCGACTCCTACCCCCAACGCTCATCTCGAGCCGCGGACACATGTACCCTTAGCCTCGCTTCTTAGCTCATCCACTCGTCTTCTTTCCACGCGTGTGCGTCCATGCAATTTACATTGCCAATTTCACACAATTCAGTTATCTAAAATTGTATGATTGTTTTAAAAAATATTGCGTTTTTTTTTTATGTTAGAATGCTTAATTATTCGTTAAGCGTTATCGATATTGCATAATAATATTGCGCGGACAGATTTTTGATCGACGAGTGCTTTACGTTGATATTGTGGTCAAATCTATTCAATCTAACTTTCGATTTTCACAAATACCTTGGCAATTGTAAAATTTATAGTTGAATGTTTTACATATCCATTTAGTGATTTGTATTGATTTCATTCTTATTTTTATTTTCTTTTTGTTTTTATTTTTGAATAATTTTACAAATTGTTCATGAATATCGAATGTTGTATATAATAGTTTTGAATATAGGAAGTAACAAGATAATCTTTATATTTTGATGTTTTGATAAATTCTGAGGAACGATCTCATATTGAATATAAGCATATATTTATAAAATACAAGACTTTAAAACCAATTTTCCTTCTAATTTTCCCTTAGTAAACATGGAAAATCGAAAAACGAGATCGACCTTGCATAATAAATCTCTTCCATTCTTTTTTTCGCATATACACACGTAAAGCACAGCTACAGCGTAATGAAGTAGTTAAATTAAATACATAGAGGACAGAAGAGAAAAAGAGAGCGAGAGAGGCGTGAGAGATCGAGTGTGAGGGATGATGTGTGGTGGGGAGACTGGCGCGTGGGAGGATTGTGGGTTAGGGATGGATCGGAGGGTGGGGGAGTGGCTAGATATCGAGGCAGAAACTCGTAAATGGTGAAACTACCGGCAGTGTGGGGGCGTCGAGTCAATTCAATCAATTGACCCGAACTCTCTACGTATGTGCGTGTGCTTGCATCGCAGCTATTTGCATTTTACTGCATCCTGGCGAGCCTCGACAAAACGCCGCAACAGACGAGCTGGAAATTAATGTGCTAGCTTGCTAATTGCTAATTAAAAACACTATGCAATACTTGCCCCCCCCCCCCCCCCCCCCCCCCCCCCCCCCCCCCCACCCCCCCCCCCATCGCTCTCTCTCTCTCCCTCTCTCCCTCTCTCCCTCTCTCTGATTCTGTGCCAATATTTACGAAAGAGTTACACAGCGGTGTCTCAATGCATTCGTCTAAACTTATTTTTCTTTTATTCGCACTACTGTACTTATACAGAAAGATTGATTTTCATTCTTTTTCTACTCGTATCAGAGATTAATACGTTTAGAAGTTTACGAAAAATATTTAATAAATACTGCTGTTTTTATAATACAAAAAAGAAAAAAGAAAAAAGAAAAAAAAAAGTAAATAACGGTTAGTTGGGTACGATAACTCAACATTATGTAAAAGTACTTTACTTAAAATTTAAAAGTTAAGCCTTTCAAAGAATGAAAATAGATTTTCTGAAAGATACATATTTTGTTAATATATGTGTAAATTAGCTTTTATAATTCTGATAGGTAATATAAAAATTGAGTTTACATGATGAATATAAATATATTTCGTTATTACAGATAGGGTAAAGTTTTACATTTTACGTTTTAATTAAAATAGGAAAAAAAAAATTTTTTTTTTTTTCACGAAGAATATTCATTCTGAATTAATTATAATTGCGAAAGCAGATACTATGCCATTAAAAATTGCATGTCACTAAATACGGATCTTTATTAATTATGGCTGATCATACGATGATTTCAGACTTTGACTAAAAATTTTCTCTACTACTTTCTAAATTTGCAATTTAATGGCATATCCATAGTATACATGTAACTCCTCTAACTCTTCCTCTTTACTATCCTAAATAACCAACATTATAGCGAATTCTACATAAGAGTCTTAAAATCTCGATGCCATTACTTATACGAGATCAAATAGTATTAAGCACTGGATTTTCACATCGCATGACACAAGTTGTACTTACTTACTTTATTGCGCGTAATTTGTTGAATTCTTAACTGTAACATTATATCATATTGAATTTCGAACTTGCGCGATTCAAATCTCACATTTATCAAAAAATTTAAATCTATCTATAATTTTTAATCACAGTTTCAGCACGAATAGTGTACAAATTCTTTTCAACTATCTGTTTAATCGACATAACACGAGCCATTTATTTAGCTGACATTAATCTCATTAAAGTAGCTTATGCTGAAATCCTTTCTTTTTCTCCAAAATGAAAGAAAACGAGAATTTGCGAGAAGGAAAAGAAAAAGACAAAAAATCGAATAGAAAGCTAAATATCCGGGAGTATATCTCAAGTATTAAGAGATTACCCGAATATGATGAATACATCGCACCAGATTATATACAATAGGGTAATTGTGTATGTTATGCATTGCTCGACCGTACATAAATGCTTATAGTGTGGCTAAATGTCTTCCTATCCTTATAGACTGAAGTCTGCTTGGGGTGTAACATTATGACGAATGTCATCCACAAATCAAGACCGCTCCACTGCATCTAATAAGAACAATAGTATTTTTTAAGTTTTTTCACTCTACAATAATATCTCACGGGTATTCAGTATTAAGCGATCATTACATTAATTTCAGTATATCGCGATCTCAAGATTTTCTTAATATTGAACCCAGGCAATTGTCTATTGATTGTTATATTGATTTCGCATTTCATTTCATTTGTTTTTTTTTTCTATCGAAACAGCATAAGTTATTAAAAAAAAATACATTTGAAAAAATGTTTTTGTAAAATTTTCACGAATTTTCTATTAATATTCGTGACCATCTAGAAACATCACCACTACTATTATATTAATAACTGTATAAATTTTATACATATATATATATATATATATTTTTTTTTTTTTTTTTTTTATTGAGATAAAAAGTATATCTTTAAATGTAATGAAAATATACCCATTTTAACGAGAAATTTTATTGGCATGTAGTGCCAGTATCAGATATCTATCCATTTTCCATATAAAAGTTTTCATGCAGAAAAGTATATATTTGTTTACGACTTGAACATACACAACTATAATATACTTTCATAAATCACTTCGAGTAAGGAGGTTTATAATCTTTAACATATTATTCCTGCGAAATTCTACCGTAGCTACTCACTCGTTAATATCCATAAGATATTATTACTGTAAGTATATTAGGAATAGTTACGATATATGTATATATTTTTTTGTTTGATATTCAACATATATATATATATATATATATATATATATATATGTATATGTGGAGAAAAATACACGTAATCCAGTATTATCAATTTATTGTGAAATAATTTATAAAGTCTGCCTTTATATAACGCATAATGAATACTCAATGTAATTTTTCTTTCAATCCACATACTTATATGTACGAGGTCGTCATATATTCACTTATATTTTCTTAATGGTAACAATACACATAGTATTCGTCAAATTTTCAAATGACCGTAATGACTGTGGCAATTTATACACGTGAATATATTCGGTTATTAATGTTCTTTGAAATGAAAAAGATTTTTGAAATGAAATCGAAGTAGTTATACGCCTATTATCGAAATATTGTAAAATTTAACAGTCTTACGTATTCTATACCAAAGTAGTTTTTATTAATCGACTAGTGACGGGAGATAAATGATATAAAGTTAATACCTTTAAAAACGTAACGATCACATAAAATTTCATTGAAAATACTGGCTAATTCACGAATATTATGATTGTTTTTTTTTTCATCTTGGCTGCCCTTTGTATTAGCGCTCTTGCGGGTATAAGTCTGACATTAAAAATTAACCGCACGTAAGGCTAAATCTTTCTCGTCTTTTGCTAGTAAAAGAAAAATAAGCAAAAATACGGAAAGACGATGTACACGAAATCCGCGAGTGATCGGTTTAAGGATCGGGGGCTCTTAATCCTCGAAGGTTTGTGAATCTTCGATGGCGCAAGCAGATAGTTTGGTAAAGCTTTGAGTGCTCTATAGATTCTTCTGGCGCGTTGTAGCGATCGAACGGATCAATGCGCGGAAGCCATTGTTTTCTCAAAGCACTCGCGCACACTACTTTATAACTGTTTCCAATCCGATTACTGTCGTTTTTGGAATTGGTCGTTACCAGATGGCCAAAGGAGAGAGGTAAGAATGAAAAGAAAAGAGCGTGCCGAAGGCTGCCTTCTACGTTTTGTGAGGAAAATGGAAAATGTTGTGGGGTATTTGTAGACATTCAATAATGTTACGGAGAACCTATTATCGCTTAAACTTCTGCAATAGCTTGAAACTTAATTTTTATTGCCTACATTAATGAAGTCTTGTTCTTAAAATTAAAAATTATAATTCAAAAGATAGCTTATAAATTTTCTGGGTTTTTTTTTTTTTTTTTTTTTTTATTGTTGAAATTTTCAATACTTTCTAAATAAAATTATTTGTTGCGACAATGACATTATCCCTTATTTATCAATCAAGTTGTAAATTCTTTGCACAACAATTTACATTTGAAAGGAATATTGATATTTCAATTAATTGTTAATCCGACATCGATATGCGCTGAAGCTATAAGACTATCAAGATTCCGTGACAATAAATCAGTTCTCGGCTACAAAACATTTATTATCGACATTTAATGACAGTGTTTATGTAAAAAGTGAGTTTTATGATATGAAAGGCCGCGGGTGTGCGTGTGTGCGTGTGTCTGCAATCGGCGTTTCTACGATAATCCTAATAATCGATTAGGCTTGTCAAGAAGTTTGCTTCACGTTAATCAAACTTGAGCCTGTTGCGCGCAACTTTAGTTTATCCTATCTTCGGATTCAGGCCAAGTTGCGCAAATATCTATCACACTTATAAAGTCACCTGGGCTAAATATCTAGGTAAAGGTGTTGTGAAATCATCAGTGACATTATGTCTTAGATAATTATATGATATGCATATTATTGCATTTGTTTCTTCATCCGTGTGGCGGATAGGAGGTTAGTGTTATTGCTTTGGAAGAACAGAGTCAAATAATAGTAAAATTCTCGTTAGCCTTTTGTCATCGACAAACCTAGCATTGATTTCCATTAATTAACTAATTAAATCGCAAACTAAATATTCAAGGTAAATGAAACAACGTTGATTAGAAAAACTCTCGCGAGCCCTCGCGACAGATGTAAAATGTGAGTTTGAATATTCTTCGCCACTACTAATAAACACATTTCGTATTTCTACGTCTCTATGTACATTGTATGCATTAGGAATATGTAATAATAAGAAAATATACGTTTGAAAATGTTGCAATTTCATTGGATATTCTAGAGCCAGATGGTGTCTCTCCGTAGGGTAAACTCGGCGCGATATTTATTTGAACCACGTAGCTCGATCGCATAAAAAAAAATACTTGGCTTTTCTTGGATTGAGCGTGGACACAAATGTTCAAAGCTCGTCGAGCATTTGTTTGCGTGACGTATTCGTTTGAACGAAAGCCCGAACTCTGGATGTGCAAGACGTCCAGTATGCGAACTTGCGCGAAGCCAAGTCTCGTCGGTATCGACAAGTCCATCGAGAGCCCCAACGTCAAGATCGGACATTCCACGCGATTTCACTGCTAAGCGAAATTGCGGCTCATCGACGTTGTTATCGTTAATCATTCTATCCACTGCGTATACACTTTCCTATTTGTCAAGCGAAGACTTCCCTCGTATTTCTTATGTTTAATCGAGCGATCGGATGCGGAAGATATACCCCATTGACTAAAGAGCATTAAGGGACATATATTTTCCAAGACCTTATGTGTTTTGTATAATCTTTGTTTCCAACGAAACTCCAATTTCTCTTTATTTTCCTTTTTTTTTCTAATTTAAGATAGAGAGAGGGAGAGAGAGAGAGAGAGAGAGAGCCGGCGGGTGCGCGATGGGGGAGGAGAAAGATAGAGGTCCTTAAGTAAGGTACGGTAACCAATGGATTTTCATCTATTTCTTTTTATTCAAGCGGCAAACGATATTTTTAATTCCGTAACGAATAATACTTCTATTTTGTTGAAATTTTGCGTAAACAAAAAATGCTTGGAAGGAATCATTTTTAGTTCGTTCATCGATATCAATGTAACATATTTAAACGGTAAGTATATAAATCATTGAATGATTATTTAATGACATAAATAGAGTTGAAAGCCCCAAGAAGCGAGCGTATGTATTATCAAAAGAAAAAACTATACGTATGTCATTCGTTAAATTTATTATAATAATTGTAAATTTTTCCACTGTCCGAGTTGAATTCGATCTATGGTTTATTAATAATCGCAAATATATCGGCTTCCAATGAAGATAATAAATAGCAAGTGCAATCTTAACGCTTTAATTTTATTCGGCAATACGTGAAAAAGACAAAATTTATTGTAACAATCAACAAAGGATGACGATCATGTTAACGTAGGGTAGTCATTTTTTTTTTCAAGGATGCGAAAAATTCGAGGGTATTGAGTAGAGGACGATTTATCTTAGCGAGGGATATCGACTTCTTGTTTAATGTCATTGTTTCGTAAAGCTTAGAAGTGAGGGGAGATG
Organism: Ceratosolen solmsi marchali; assembly: GCF_000503995.2. Lineage (NCBI taxonomy): Eukaryota > Metazoa > Arthropoda > Insecta > Hymenoptera > Agaonidae > Ceratosolen > Ceratosolen solmsi. The sequence goes on along the minus strand of NW_011948426.1, from coordinate 1,995,158 downwards.
AAGTTTCGTATAGTACGCTAAAAAGACGAGAACTCGATACAAGAATTTTCCTTCTTCAAAAAACGATAACCGTTTTCTTTTGGATGTAACATTTTCCATTAAAGTACAATGAGTTAAAAATTTGTAAAATAATAAATTGCACAAGTTGCTCGCAGTTATTAGAAAATTCCGTTTCCGTACTTATTGATTTTATAATGTCAATTATATTTCATTAACATCACTCCTATCGCTAATGTATTAACTAACAATATTTTCGTATTAAGTGCTATTATTATTATTATTATTATTATTATTATTAACCGATTATTATTGCTTTTGATTATAAAGAAAATATCAAGAATTTCAAGGGAATTTTTCACTCCGTGCGGCTTTTTTAAAAAATTTTTATTGTAACATTTGAGACGAATGTTTCTTAAAAATGTTCGGCTATATTGAAAAAAATTAGATCACGATTTATCGAGAATAGCTCGTTAATAATTTCTTGCTGTGAAAATTTTTAAGTAAACGAATATTATTCGCACAGTATATAAATGCATTAGAATTATTGAAAAGTAATACTTTTTTTTTTTTCTTATTTTTACTTTTAAAGTAACGTTAAAGAAAGATGATAATTCCTATAAATACCATTGAAAAATTGAACAAACGAATAGTGAAGGAAAATTTCATTAAATATTTCTTACGCTTATAATCTATACGTAATAATGCGGAAATTTGCGAACAAAGTTCCATTTACTTATTCCTATAAATTCTCCTCAACTTTATACAACTAATACTAATCAATATTAGTACATTTTGAACAATGAAAAGTTTTTACAAAGAGAAGAGTCAGAGAGTGAAAGATTATATGAAATGAAGGAGGATTTTACTTTTTCGCGTTTCGTCCATGACAATACGCCGGGCGTAGTTTGATCGATCGACCGTCAACCTCAACGTCAGGTGTTCACTTCCGACTTTACGTTAGAGACATTAATTATCGCCTCACCCAAAGATATACTGTACTGAAAAGAATACACTAGGGAAAAGTTCGTGGAGGTGAAAAAAAAAAACATAAAAATAAGATAAAATAAAATAAAATAAAATAAAAAAACGAAGAAAAAAAATATATCGAAACAATGTCTCGGACTTTTCTTACACCCCGTCCTTTTTCTTTGTTATGAGCTGTCTCTTCCAAAACGATGTTTCATCATTTTTCAGAAATTGCAGTGAATCGTTTGAAAAATAGTGCATCGGAGGACACCGTATAAATAAATAATCGCGTGATAAATCAAGTTGACGTAACCTTACCAATTATTTATAAGCATAATTTATATTTTGATCTGTTTTGATTTATTTCACTATGCGGTTGATATTGTTCTCGAGACATTAATTATTCATACGACGTTTACCCGTAACATGGAAATTATCATAAAACAATGTTTAATTAATGGTGGCTAAAAAGAAACATAAATAAAATTCAAACATCTTATCTTGTCATTGGGTATAATATATTTTGTTCTACTGATTGAAAAGAACGTAATTAATTATCGACTATTGCAGTACTTTGGGAGAAAAAAAGTTTTTTTCTCTTTTTGTCCGACATTCCCGGCCCCATATTACAATAGCATCCCGTGGAAAAATAATGCTTCATCAAGGGAAAGAGAAATGATATTTGAAAAAATAATCACATCGAAAAGCAAGTATTCGCATTGTTTTTTCGTCTTGGCATTGTCACATTTAATAATTTGGCCTTTAAAGCGCGGAAAATGCATTACACTGACACAGCAACACATACGAGATAAAGAAATCCACGAAGCGGTGAGTTAACATTTACTTGACATTGTTATAAAACAATTACAGAGGGAGTGAAAAGACAAGCAGAGATCGTTACACTTATACTTCGCTGCTCAAATATATATTCCGAGACAGTTAAAAGGGCAAACTGCTCCACTGATTCATCAGATGTCCTTGTTATGGAAGTTTTGATCTTTCACTGGCAGCGGACCCTCATTACCGGGAACCATTTCATGAACACCACTAAATCGGATGACAATTTTTCTGATTTGTCTTCTTATCTCTACTTTTTCAGCTGATTTATTTCTATGTCGAGTTGTGTTATTATTTTTGACTTTCTCTTTGCCGCGAGAGCGTAGTATTCGTGAGTTTGAGGACTTGTTAGCCGAACATTTGTTGGCTATATTCGCGCAGACTGCGATTCCCTCCACTTTTATAATGGAAGATGGATGTATACCTATTAAACCGCAAGAAATGGCTACGCTTTTTTAAAGTAATTTAATTGAAAGTAACACAATAATGCTTTTTTCCAATAGTGCAAAAAGGAAAAACAAAACAAAAACAAAACAAAAAAAAACAAAAACAAAAAAAAATGCCAATCGATTTTTATACGTAAGTTTTTTTCTTTAAAATATTTTCTAAAATTCTATATATTCATATATGTACCTACAAGATTCTATATATTATTTATCAAAGGCTGAATATGATATGTAAGTATTTTAATTCACAGACAAATAGTCGGCGATAAGATAAAAGTATCTCTTAACGCATATGTAAAGAGACGAGAATAATGGGAAAAATACAATATATTTGAACGCGAGATGTAATGCTGATTTTGTGCTAAATTTCTTTTAAATTTTACGACTACATAATTATTTCTTATATGAACCATAATATATTTCATTAAATCGAATTTCTCTACTTTATCCTTTGAAAAATCAGTATTATGTACCTTTTCTCCATAAAATTTCAAATTATTATTATAGAATTAGTATCAGACGTAAATCGAGTATATATTTTAACGGATATACTTATGTATTTGTGTGCTATAAACATATATTCCTATAAATTATATCTAACATCGCCGAATAGATAATAAAGCAAAGTTTATTTTTTTATGTTTCAGGTAAGTTATCGTGAATTGTCAATTACCAAAGAAAATCAGCCTAATCAGGTATTAATTCGTATCCCTATCATTAACCACAAATACGCGTGAAGTTCATTCGCTCTATGTACCTATATATACGGATAGCCTGGAAAAAAAGAAAAACTTGTCCTCGAAGCAACTCGATTAGAAAACAAACCGACCGATAAACACCAAAGCGCTCGGGCAAAAAGTTGTAAGAGCGAGTTACGAGAGATCGAGGAAACAAGAGACTTCGAACCTCTCGTGACAGCACGAGTAGCCCAGTGATCCATCATCTTCCGGATGGCCTAAGCGACTGCGACTCTTACGACCCCTTTGAGAAGGTCACTCTCTCTCTCTCTATCTCTGTCTCTCTGTCTCTGTCTCTCTCTCTCTCTCTCTCTCTCTCTCTCTCTCTCTCTATCTATCTCTCTGTCTCTGTCTCTCTGGCGCATGTTCCTCGGGGCATGCTTGGGTCAAGCTGTTGCTACGACTCGAAACGTGTCCTGAAAGCGGGAGTGGACTCGCGCGCGTGATGCACAGGTTGGTGCACATGTGTCGGCCGCCTCCTTCTCATTTCCGGCGCTCGTAATTCGCGCACTCGTACGCGTGGGAATGAAACGAGCGAAATATTATGCGACTCACTAATGGCGCTCTCGGGTTTTTCGTTATGTCGTGCGATGCGCGTCCTTGGCCGCCACGACTTTTCTTCTTCGAAGCACGAATCCTGCAAGGTAGTGTGCTGCAATTACAATTCCGCGAGAGTCGCTCAAAGGGAAAATTTAATAGACCGGGAGGGTGGAAGGGAGGAGGCTCTTGTATAAAAAGCGATACGTGTACATGTGTGAGACAGTTTTCGAAGGAGTGCATTGCACACGTTAAATTTATGTATTAGTTCGCGAGATACCTGGATTCGGCTAAAAGTAATTTAATGCGATAATATAAGTGTCGTATTATAATATCCTTAGACGAACCGACATTAATGATTGTAGTGCCATGCGAATAGCAACAACTCATTTAATGATGATTATTGTTTAAAGTATACTATGAAAGATTACCTTGATTCTAAAGTCTAATTGGCTAGAGGGAATAATTACCTTTGGTCAAGTATGTACAACCATTTGATGAAACATTTAATCGTATTATTTATAAACGAAGTCTAATGAACGATGTAGAATCGTCGGAGCGAGTGCAAGGGAAAGAAAGTTGAAAATTTGTGCCAACGGAAACAATAGAACGCATAGTTGAAAAAAATTATCGAACAATAACAAAAAATATCGTACATAGAGAGGGTGACATTTATAAAACGAATTAGCTCGCTCTTTGTCCCCTCGTTCAATTATTTCTGAGTGGGGTAAACTTCATAATGCGAGCCCCAGTTCTTGTATAACCATACTCCCTACTCTATTTCTCGAAGCCTCTTTCGAGCTCTTCAAAACACACGGGCAATTAACTGATGATTCGACCCACTTCTTAAGCAAACGTTTTCGCGTTTTCCCGACTGCCAGGCATTCCGAGGGGAAAAAGTAGATTAACTTGAGCACATAAGATCGTGGGTCCTAATTTTTTGGTACATTCGAATTCATTTTCAAGGCCATTTTCCATGCCTTTGTGAAATATTTTTTCTAATAATAACCTAGATTTGGATTATTTGGTGAATAAACAGGGGAGAAAGGTTGAGGAGAAAGGTATTAAGCGTCACTCAAAAATTGAGTGTATTTGAAAAAAGGAAGCCAATTTTTTTTATGTAAGATAATACTTTTTCTACTTATGTGAAATATAATGTATTTTTAACTGTATATATTAAAAAGTTTATATATAATTTGATCGTATAGCTCATTATCATATTTGACTATTTATTTGACTACTGGAATCCTGAATTTTTAATTTATTTCATATAATTTTCGTAAGTTTATAATGATAATTATTTTACGAATTAGGCGAATTTTGGCCTAATGCGATGAAATTGCGATTCAAACAATAATTTCATAAAAATCAATCAATATTGATAAGGAACTTGTATCCGAAACTTTTATAATTTTTATTATTCGTTTTGTACGAGTACAATATTATTTTTCAAAAAAATTATTTTACTTACGTTCCATAAGGTAAAATATAATAACTTTTCCTTTTAGCGAAACACTCAATGACGACTTTCTTTGCGGTTTACTAATTTCTAAACTCTCTAAATTAATAAAAATCTTTGTGGATAATTAAAAATAGGGATACATTAAAATTTATATTTAAACGCACTGTACATTAATATTGTAAAAAAATAAATGCTCGATTAGTTATTATTCTTCATACTAGTATGAGAATTTTGTAAGAGTTAGACATTTCATACGCGATAAATTTCAGATTTTCTGCTTACACTGAATAGTAGATTGTACTGTGTATTATATAGCCTATTTGCATGATCCTAATACTTGAGGGAATGATTTTTCAGACTTAAGCAAAACTTTCTCGTCTTCGTGAATGGTGAATTATAATATGTTTAAAAGTATATTATATGTAAAGAAATGATTATTATGCGTTTCAAATCCAACTGAATGTCGAATGCGATAATTATAGTTAATTATGGTAATAATTTTATAAATTGCTCATCCTTGGATATTTGAGAATAGCGATATTCCAATCTAAAGAATTTTTTCTATCAATATTAAAAAAGAAAAAGTAAGGAGACGACGACTGCAGCTAAAGACTTTCAAAATGGAATTCGAAACTTGAGAATTCTCTCTCTCTCTCTCTCTCTCTCTCTCTCTCTCTCTTTCCATCTCCCTTCTTTTCCGTCTCTCTTTCATTCAGCGTAACGATTTACAGATAATCATAAATCGTCGTTGGAAATCGAAGACTATTTTAAATCGAGTAGAATTTGCTATATAGACTCCCACCCACAATGTTCCAGCATGTTAGGCAAATTCTCTTGGGAGTCCAAATTCTCAACTGCTCTCAGCCTCGATGACTGTGCATTTATAAGTGTATACATGTATATGCATACACTTTGAATAAGTATATATTTGCAATATGTGCGAGATATATTTGGCGAACGAACGTTGGGACTTTCTAACATCCCTCTTGCCGACCGGTTTCTCGAGAACGCTTAAAGCTAGAGAGGAAATATTTGGAGAATGCTGAACGTGAGTTTGAGTAATTATGTGTGCCGATAGGTACGGACGCATGCTACTGCCACAACTGTGTGAGGGTTGCGTTGCAAACGGTGCTCTTCGTTAATAGGGAACAATATATGGTTTCCTTGTAATTACGTAAACCTCTGTTAATATACGAACGAGCGGTCCGGATATTATACATTCATGAGAGTTTAATTGTGTTTCTGCTACAAAGCTTTATAAATCAGGAGGAGATGGATGTAGGAGTGGTCAATTACTCACTTTGTTTGGAAAATTTGGAAAAACCATAGACTTTGTATGGCTTTGATAATTGAGCTCCAGTAGATATCCAGTAGTAATATCACGATATTGTCAGACAGACTCGATTACACATAGCCCTGTAGTGGTATATCACTTGTTTATTTCACGATGAAAGATACTTTTACATTTGAATGTAAATTGAATTTTCAATAGTTATTAATATGACACTTATTATCGTTCTTTTCTATTAGAGCTTTTACCATTCGCCCGACGAGAAAGGCATTATTAATATTTGCACGCGACGCTCCTGCATTTTGTGCCAAACATTCGATATTTTAAAATCTTTTAATTTGAAATGATCTCATCTTTCTATGTGCTTAAGTAAACATTTTTATTTTTACTTTTCTTCGACAAATTTATTATGCAGCTATTTTAATTTCAACCCATCGAGAACTACGTGACTTCATTATCATGATTATATTGGATAAATTATTATTATTGTTTATATTATTTTATTTTCCTTCTTTATTTCTAGAGAAAATAGTCATAAGCTTTATAATTAATTATATTTTAATTATATAAATTTATATATTTCTGCGTAAATAAAATATTAAGAGCTTTTACGGCTTTTAAAAGTACTTTTTCAAAACTTTGCTAAATTTACATGTGTTTTATCGAATTTGTAGATTTTTTAGCTCTATAATAGATTAAATGAAAAGATTTTCAATCTAAATAAACAAATTATTTGTGATAATAAAAAAAAAAATAAGAAAAAACATCATAAGTAAATAAAAACATCTTTCATTCTCGTAATACATTTTTGTTCTGTTTTGAACGGCTCTCGCTGATACTTTTATTAAGATGCAGTTTTATACTAAAATATAAATTCAGCCGTTAATTTTATTTCTTTACAAGAAAAATATTTCAACCAAATGATTACTAAATAGTAATTCTTCAGACATTTTTTGATTTAAAATAATTTAGAAAAAAAAAACAACAACACGTAAAACTGCATTATCAAACATGCCAGACTATTATGAGGAATTTAAATTATTCATTAGTTTAATGAATTATTACTAAAAATATCATTACAGAGTATTATAATTATTTTTATAAGAGCGGACATTACCAATTATACAAGAGAAATTCTGTTTGTAATTATGCCATAATAATAATCATAATGACACTTCAATTATTATTTTCCTTATTAATTTGAATGATGAAACGTTAATAATAATCTATCGATGAAATATTATTTGTCAGCAGAACAATCTGCTTAGTATAAACAATTATTTCAATTCTATTTAAAATAGTTTCATCAATTTTGTCTGTATAGGCTTATGTTGATTTTCATCCTTGTATATCAATATAAATATTGTGAGATGGATTAGTTGAATCGAATATTTGAGTTAACGTAATATTATTTATATCAAGTGCGTATCGAGTAATATATTGTCGATAAATTTAATTATCAATACAATTGTTATGTCGAAATAATACGTAATAAAATGTGAGAATGGCAAACGTCATATAGACACAAATATACATGCATCGACGGAAAATCGATCATTGATCGAGTTGGGTGGTTGGTTACACATGTACGCGTGTGTACGCATCAACGTAAGGGAAGACACACGCACGTACGCGCATGCACATGCGCGCACATACACAGAGAGAGACATGTAATGGTTTCTAAGTTTGATAAGTACATAATAGTTTTAAAAGAATTAAGACTTAGGTGGGAGAATTTTTTAATCTTTGAGCGAAACCTGCCAGGAAAATTTTCCTATCAAAAGTACTTCGTATGCGCCTCCTACTACGTGGGTATTCACCATAGGGCTATACATATCGTATTACGCATTTTCCAACGTCGCGACACTCCTCGCTACCTCCTATCTAAAGAGATACGAGAGAAAGAAAACATTTCGAAATCTATCTATGAAAATGCACTTCTACACCACGCACTGTCGATATGCAGTTTTTTCTTGCGTCTTTACAATTACAAAAAAAAAAAGTTCACCTCCCTCCAGTTCTCCCTATCCACATTTTCATTACATCCACTTTCCATAATGTTATTTCGAGATTCATTCTATTTCTGTGGGATGCCAGTAGGCTTCCCCTACAATCGCCCACCCAGCCTGTTTACATTCTCTCAAGAGCTGATCCAGCCTGTATCGAAGCTCGTACATATATATGTGTGTGTACACGAGGTGCTCGAATAATAATCTTGGGAGTCGAAGCAAACGGCCCACTTTCGATATAGCTAGAGCCTGCGAAGAGGGGCAGTAGAGCGGATGAGGGGATTGCCGGGATCGAGGAAGGGGCTGAAGAAGAAGGAATTCATGCGCAAATACACGCCGTATGCAACGCTATTGGCAGAGGCCCCGTTTACCTTGTCAACAGCCTCGTATCTGACGACACGGCTGGTCATTAGTGGTCGACGTGTAAACGCAACCTCACCCATCCTCTACCTATATAACTCTGCCGTCTAGCTATCTCCATATTATTTCATTCGCTCGCTCTATTTCCCCCCCCTCCCTCTCTCCCCCTCTCTCTCTCTCTCTCTCTCTCTCTCTCTCTCTCTCTCTCTCTCTCTCTCTCTCTCTCTCTCTCTCTCTCTCTCTCTCTCTACGCTCCTTGCAATAGCAGTGCCAAATAGACGAGTTGACCCCTTCTTCGCAAGCATTTCTCCCTGTCCTTGAAAGTAGAGGATATATTTCATCCTTTGACTAAGTAAACTGATTACGAGGTTTATGACAGGCACCGTAAAATAAAGTTAGAGAACGAGAACGAGAGGCTAAGAAAGAAGATTACAAACCATGGTGATGGTAATGAAGTCAGTTTATCTTTGTACTATTTGGTTATTGTTGTTGTTGTTGTTGTTGTTGTTTTTGCATATATTTAACGAGACATTAGAATCTGATAGTTTTGAAGAAGTGAAATTTAGTTTTGAATAAAGATTATTTAAATGCACTTATCTTTGTATATTGTGAAAAGAAAAATTAATCTCGCTGTCCATCGAAGTAATATATTAAAGAATAAATATTACCATAATATTACCTAAAAAATAAATAGTTGGTGATACTAAAACTTATGAGTACATATTCTTTAAGCATTCTATTCAAACAATCCAAGAATTACGTATAAAAAGATAATGGAATTAATCGTCGGAAAGCGAATCGAATACTTCGTAGGTATTTTATAAAATAGGCACCTTAAAGTTATTTTAATTTCAATGCTTTATACCTGTTAAGCCAATTTCTGAAGAAAATCTTTTGAAGTACACTTTTTCACCAGCGGATTGAATTTCAATATTATTCTGATTATACTTTTGCAAGAATCGTTCCTTTCATTTGGACTTTTACTTTCATTACTTTTGTCTCGATAAAGTCATTTTTCGTTAAAAAAAACGAGAGAGAGAGAGAGAGAGAAAACTGAATAAATAGGCTTGTGAAAATCGAGAAAAAGAAACGACTATTGTACGAGAAAACGTTAAGGTAATGGTAGGACGCAAAAGAACCGAGTACAATTCACTCGAGAAAGTCCGCGTGAAAAAAGCTCTTCAGATTCCATGTGGATTACATTCTACGAAAGTTTTTCGTCACTCGATGCACTTGCGTAATTGTTAAAACTTTTGCTAAAAATATCGGATCTATTGATCTGAGTGAGAAAGCAGCCTTTTCTGCACATTTATAAGCATATAAATACCACTGTCAATGATATTTATTAATAGATGATATTGAATTTTAAGAGAATATATATATATATATATATATATATATATATACATATATATATACATATTAGATAAATATTTTTGAATGAGTATCCTGTTCTAGTCTTCTAGTATATAAAATTTTTTGGCTTATTTTACTTGAAAGTCGCATTATCATTCAATCACTGTCACCCAATATTGCTCACGCATGAGGTGTAAGACAGTGATTTAACAAGCGAATACATATTTGAGTCCTTAGGAGGTGTACATTCTTCTTTAATGAAGCCTTACAAAACGAACAAAGATGAATTCATTTTAGTGAAAAGCCAGCCTCTCTTAATTTTCATGTTATTTTCAGCTGGCGAACTCTTGAACGATGATTCAATGGAGCGAGATAAAGTAAGAAGAATATTTAATTTAGTAGGAGCTGTGAACGAAGTACGTGCTACTGCGATTTTGTGAGAAGTTTTTTGTTGTATATACGTCGTCGGTGGAGGTCCGAAAAAGAAGTAGTTGAAGAGAAAAGGAGAATCATTCATTTCAGCGACGACAAACTTCCTTCAACTTTCTATTGATTTTAATACTCAAAAGTTTTGCGTTTTTCCTTGGATTTACTTCACGCTTAATACTTTTTATTTTTGTACGTGACATTTCCTCAACCTCGTGTAATAAGCTTAATGTACTCGTTTTACTCAATCGTGTAAAAGCGAAAGAGGCTCAGTAAAATACGAATCGAACAATTTTCTTTCGTAATAAGCAGATTATAAAGAATTTTTTTACCGAAGAAGTGGCTTTATCATATAACATTAATTATGGGCAACAATCATTACTGTATCTATTAAACTATTTGTTGTGATAATATTTGCCGATGAGATAAATGAAGCAGTCGTAATTTGCATTTATTATGTCTTGTTAAGAAGAAAAAGTCTATAGAAACGTGTGAACATAGTATCGATTGACTGACTAATTATTCTTAAACATATATAAATAAATATGAGCATGTATTATCTAAATAAATAGATGATTATACAATTACTCATTAGAATTATAAAAATTGCTTTCAGCATTAAATAATTGAATTGCAGGACTTTTGACTGTGCAGATAATTAATTAAGTAACCCATGTAAAATGTAAATAATAAACTTTGTTTGTTATATAGAATCGTATGAATTAAAGTTTAAAGATATCATTGATTATGTGTTGTGCGATGTATTACTGCTATGTTTATTATAATTTTATATTAATAAAATTGATACAACTAGTTTTATGTTTGAAGGCACAATTATGATTAAGTAAGATATGTGTAAAAAAAAAAAATTATCTGAACTATCAGCGAAAAGCATAAATTGACTCGCTCAATTAAAAATGCGAAAATAAGCCAATTTTTACAGTCAGAATTAAAATTTTTTCAATTTACGTGTCATTTCAATTGATACTAATTATTATCATAATAATTAATAATGTAAAATTTATCATACGCGCCTTATCTGCGATAATAGTAAACATATTGGCTTGATGATTATGATTTTTTAAAAAATTATTCGAATAATTCGCTTGGGAAATTATTTAGGATGTTAGTGAATTTAAGGGAGTAGGTTAACAATTTTCCAGATAGTTTCAAGAAAATTTTCGAATTTTCTTTGAAAATGTAGAAGAATATATCGCAGTCGTATATGATTGTCGAGTAGATGTTCGAAATGAAAAAAAATAAAAAAGGAAATTTTCTAACCTACTGATGCATCCTTCTCCCTCGATTAATCAACTCCCTATCTTTAAAGACAAAATTCCTCGATCCGCAAGATTATTATCGATGGCTGTTTAAAGAACGAATGGATTTCCTAAAATGCTTTCTGGACACAGTCATTCTCGTCTCATGCCCTATCGCATAATCCAATTCGTGCGAATTGCTCTGTTAAGCAAAGGCATCCCTTTTCTCCCTCAGTCTTAAAGCCAAAGAAAGTCTAACTCACCTTTTGCTCGGAAATTTCTATGCGGGTTTTTTTTTTTTTTTTTTGGTGGAGAAAAGAGTAGAGGGAGAAAAACAGACGAGAGAAATACGTCAGGGACACCAAGGACGGACAATTCGGAATCGCGATGCGCTCGGCGAAAGTTATTCCGCGTGTGCCGCTCATGCATCGCCACAGCCTTTATTCGAGAAAATCCACTCCACCTCCTCCTCCTCCTCCTCCTCCTCCTCCTCCTCCTCCTCCTCCTCCGCATCCTTTTATTTCTTATCGGCAACAAGGAAGGAGGAAGAGGGGCGAGCGAAGGGAAATAAGAAATGCGGGAGGGAAAAGATGAGGGCCGTTTGCGCGAACGTGAAAGGGCTTCGAAGTCTCCGGCATTACCTCGTCGCAGTCGACGTCTTTGCATAGACGTCGACGACGAGCAGCGAACTAGTTTCACCCATCCTCCTTACCCTCTTCATAGGAGCCTCGCCAGTCCGGGCTCGTCCTCTCGCTGTCTTTTTTTTTTTAAATAGTTTTTCCTCGTCCTCCTCTATTCAACGATTTATCTACCTCCAGTCTCCTCCGTCCTATTTCCTGCCGCGTGCAATTTTATAAAACAGACTCTGAAAGCCAATCAAATTGGAACTAGATATTTTGAATTCAGATTCAAAATCGCTTCTTTATATGGTTAGAGCTACATTTTTCAAATGAACTCCAAAAATGAACGAAATTTTCATTTAACAATTTTCACTCTAATTTTATGAATTTTCATCTTCGACTTCTTAAAGATCAAAATCAAAAGTTAATTTAACTTCAATTTAAATTAAGTTAACTTAATTTTAACATAAAAGTTCAGCTCTTCTAATAACTCTTCTATTATCTTAATTAAAATTAAAATTCTAATATATTATGCAATATTGTTTCATTGTAAAAAAGGTAGTTTATTATTTATTATAATTAAAAATCAGAACAATAATAATGTATTATATTTGTTTGAAATTCAATTTTATATTTACTTGTGAAAATTTCGTTGAAAATTCTTATTCAATTAATTTTTTAATGTGATATTAAAATGACACATAAAACTAATATCAATTTCATACAATTTATTATGGCATATTATAATGTATAATTTGTTATCTAAAATGAAATCCGAATGTAAAAACAGTATATGACTAAAGTTTCAAATTTTCAAAATATTCGTTAATGAATTTATTACTTCGATTTAATGAAATATGAAAATTATCATTCACCGCCGAATTAAATATACCAATTATAATATTACCCATAATAAAATACTTATTTTTTAATACATAAAAATTAAATTTAATAATAAAATTCATTAATACTCTAGAAGAAATATTTGATATATTATGTAATATAAATATATAAAGATATTATATGAAAATTTCATTAACTGTCGGATTAAATAAATCAGCTATTGTATTGCTCATAATAAAATGTTTAATTTCCAAAAGAAAAAATTTACAAGAACTTTAATTTAAAAATTAATAAATTTAATTACACCAAGTATTATGATTGCAATGGGCAAATGAACGAATCAGGATCGCAGCCTTTTTCCTGTATATATTGATTAAAAGATAAATTCAGCATGAAAAAGAATGAATTTTACAAATGAATTAGAGAAATTTTAATATAATTTTTTAAAAGAAACATACAGTTGAACAGGAAAATATCTGTCCAATTGATTTTTCTGTTTTTTTTTTTTTTTTTTTTTTTTTTTTTTTTTTTTTTTTTTTTTTGTAAAATAGCACAATTTGTTAATTGAATGTAGGCTTATTATTCGTTATTAGTATTAATCAAATTTCATTACCGTTAGCATTACCTCAATAATTATACAAATATTAAACGAAGGAAAACAAGAGAACTCTCCGATAAATGCAGATAATAATTTAATGTACTGTAATAAATGAAAAAATCCGATAAGAATATAATTTCTTGAGTCTTAATTTCTTGCTTGATCATCTTGGTAAACTCATTTTTCTCTCTTTTTTTTCACTGATTACAGAGCAAATCTCTTCCACCCAGAATATTACGTGAGCTACGATGCCCACTAAACTACTTATTCTTAATAAAGCGTTTATACCGTTCCTCCCTTATTCTGTTGAAGCTGATGTGCAGTGCGTCATTAAGATCCGAAACTCTTCTTGTATGAAGAGCTTAATAAAAACAGATTATTTATTCGAATACTTTTTTTTTCCCCCACAAGTTAACCATAAGGTTCTGTTCTAAGTCGCAAATCATGATGAATTAGAGCTTTAATAGTAATACAATATATAACCAATTAAAGCTTTTCTATATCATTTGACATGATTCCTACATAAAATATACAAATTTTCTTACGCAATTAACGTTAAAGTACCAAAATTATTTAAAAAGATTATTTACTAGTTTTAAGAAATTTTCAATATTACGTTTATGAAGGAATATTATGTAAATAAATAAATAAATATATATATATATAATCTTGAGTATGTATTTTTTAATGATTTAATTTTACTTTTATAACTTATTGTGTCCAATAATAAAATTTTTTTTTCAATTTCCTTTAATTTTAAGGTATTAAAGAACCTCGAATTTTTATTTTACAAATATTATATTCGATAAATATCCATAATGGTATTTTTAAAATGATTAATTTTCAAAATTCTAATAAACAAGTAATCAATTAATATATTATTTTGAAGAGAATGATAGATTAGTATAAAAAATAATTAGCGTATAACCCATTCAAAATGTATGAAATATTTCTCATTAATGCTGTTCGAGGATTAATTTTGGTCTCTAGCTACTTAAGAACTTAAGCTGGTATGGAACATCTTCAAGCATAATTAAATTATTGAACCATGCGCAGCCAAGATATTTTTATCTTAACGATTATAGAATTCATATATTTTACAATATCTAGTTTTAATCAAATGTAATATTACAGAGAAATATTCACAATACACGTATATACACATGTACAAATACATACTGCATATATATTAAGATATATTAAATATTTATCCAAAAATCAATATATAATAATAATTTATTGTAATACAAATTGTAATTTTAAATTTTCTTTTGTATAAGAATCATTGAGAGAATTTTGATAATAGAAAAAATTATTGTATAATATTTTTGTACAAAACGCAATGTGAGCTGATTGATTTGTTTTTGAATAAAATTGTACACATTCGATCAGAAAATTTAATATAAACGAATTAATTTTTTATTTAATTATACCATATGAAACGTGAGTATTTCTTTTTTGCATTTGAATCTATCAAAATAAAAAAAATTATTATAAAATGTAATAGTATCCATTTCCATAGTGACAGAGTGAAGTTTTATGAAACAGTTTAAAAAAGCCTCACTTATTCTTCTTTTTATACGAAATTCTTTAATTTTATATCATTGAACAAATTCCACTTGAACAATTAAGTATATATTATGTAGTTATATAATTAAGTAAATATTATGTAGTTATTGAGAAGATATAGATATAGATATAAAGACCTTCATATATAGCTAAAATTTAGAAATTTATAAGTACTTCAAAACCGGAAATTAGATTACGTAATAACGATTAATTAAATTAATCGAAAAAATCCACGATATTTTTAATCAAAATTTCTACTTAAATATTTGCTTCGAAATATCTGTAAATAAAACAGTACTTCCGAATATCAATAATGTCCATAAAATTCATATTACATTAGAAAAAGTGATAAATTTTTGGTATAAAACTTTAAATAAACCAATGATTATTAATAAGTTACAAATATAATAGTAAAATATTTATTTTAATAATATCACTACACGTAATAACGGTAATTTGTAAGCTATAATATTAAAACATCTAATAGTACATTTAAATAAGGACTTTATTTTTATAAGAATGTAATACTTCATAAATGATAATTTATACAAAATTAAAATAACAAATTCTTTTTAAGTGATTAAGTTTATGAAAAGTGTAATATTACTGCACTTAAAAATTAATATTTAAGAAAATATGAAACCATAACATTATAAAATCTGCATAATATAAATAATTAGAATAATATAGTTTTTTAATGCTTGCGCATGTAATGTGAATATATGAAAAGTTCTTGATATTAATCGAAAACATTTGTTATATTAAAATTATATAAATAGTTCAAAAATTAAAACATAACTTCTTAATATTAATATATTTACTTTGTCTAAATCAAATACGTCAATTAATTATTTCTACACAATAATGATCCGAAAGTTATTGATTTTTTATCGAGTACTGCAAAATAAAAAAATGTAGATTAATTATTCCTCTATTTTTTTACATGTTATTATCAATAATTTAGGTCAATAAAGATTATCTTAATTACTTAAAAAATTATGTTTTTTCTCTCTCGATATAATAGAATATCATTTGAACGATAATTTTAGTATATATATATAATATAAATAGGTAGTAAATATAAAATATTATCGATATTTATTAAACACATAAAGTAGCAGTAAATATTTCTATTTAATTAAATTAAATGAAATAATGCACTAAGCATTGGGTATTGAATAATTAACAAAGATCTTAAAATTTTTACTCGTTTATTTATACAAGATTGATCTATAGACTTTTTCTAATAAAGTAATATAAGACTCCCTCTATACCTTTTAATTCCTTCAATGAAATATGATTGTATAAAACAATATGAACGTACGAATAATAAATACATTAAACTTTGAATCATTTCGTTAAAATATCTCTTATAGAAACAGTTTCTTCGAAACTTTATGAATTATACCACTACTTTCAATGTTCGTTTATTTATGTAAACTTAGAAGCTGCATATGAAATTCCAGACGTTATAATTTAAGTGGCATTTTCTCAAAATTAAGAAATTAATTATTCAAATGGAATATTAAACATTAATTTGTATTCATTAAATTAAACACTTAACTATTCGTTACATAATGTAAAATTATTCTTTGAAAGAAATTTTAAATATCCCTTTATTGTTTACTATTTCATAGTGGTAAATTTATTTCAAACGTAACGACGAATAAATATTAAATTTAAAAAAAAAAATTAAAATAACGTCATATTATGCTGTATTTATGAAATATTGGATAATAAAAAAGGGTCATATAATTTGATATAATAACTTAATTGAAATGGAATATTAATATGCTTGTCAGCTTGAGAATTTAATAAACATATACAAATACTATTTCACATATTCTCATAACTATGTAAATATACTTTCATTAGCCTATTATTATTGTGCATTATAGAATCTTTATAACCTACACATAACTATAAAGTTCTATTTAATTAAAAAATATATAAGAAATTGACTGAAATGCGCTATTGATATTTTAAAGAGCATTAAAATGATTTAATAATTAAATCTCGATAACGTAAACAAATAAAAAGCGAGTTTACTATAGTATAGGTTATATAGGCAAGTTTTCGTAACCCGAAAAGTCGAATAAATAAATATCGAATAAAATAAGTCGACGCGTCATTGCAGTGAATTCGCTAATTATGACTTAGTAATGCTTGTATGCTTTTACGTACTCGTGTGCGATGTTTTAATTACATAAGCATTGTTCGTAACACGTAGGAAAGAAAGTGGAAGAGAAAGCACTAAATATACAATGAAGTAAAAAAATTTGGGCAACACTAAATTTGCCAATATTGCAAAATAGTTTTATTTTTCGGGTTCACGCGAATCGTGCACATGTTGTACAAGACGTAGAAGCGGTGCAAAGGTAAAAGAGAAAGCGAACACAAAAAGCCGCTCACTAGGAAATAAAGTGAAAGAGCCCTGGCACGGAGTATAGGGGCAAAACGATATAATAAAGCAAAAAAAAAAAAAAAAAAGAAAAAAGAAAGACTCGAGCATATAAAATAAACAAGAAAGAGAGTGGCTAACATAAAAAAAAAAAAAAAGAAAAGAAAGAAAGAAAAAGCGAAATCAAAATGAGCCCAAAAAATGAAGGCAAAATAACATTGTGACTCCCTCTGTCTCACGTTTTCATGAAGATGAAGATGGAAGGGAGAATGGAGAAAGAACATCGAGGTAGGAAAAATATTTTCCGTCAGTGTCCAACGCTCCTAGCTGTTGCTGCGACAATAAAACCGGAGCTCACATGGTCCGATGTCGGCCAGTTCCAGACGTGCGTATATAAGGGAAGCTGAGAGGTGAAAAATGAGAACAAAGAGCGGAGTTTGGTGTTGTGCGACAGTAGGTGAGCCACACACGAAAAGAATAACCCGTGAAAGCGTAAATTTCTGGACTCTCGAGCTTCTTTTTGCCGTTTATCTTTATAATTGATTTTTTCATTTGAATCTTCTTTGTCTTTGGCGACTTTACGTTAATCATTTTATTTTGGAAGAATATTAATGTTTCATATTAATGTGGCCATAGGGCCGATTTTTCTTTATGTCTTTCATTAGTCGCATTAGTTTTTCTTAATATTTGTTTTTATAAATGAAACAAAAAACAAAACAAAACAAAACAAAATGTTATACCTCACATAATAATTCGCTGATAAATTTTTTTTGATAATTTTGTTAAGTCTAAAATATAATTTAGCCGTATATATAATCACATTTTTCATTCACTCGCGACAAACATACAATCCAAAATGAAATATTAAGTAGTACAAATAGTAGAATATTCATAATGCGTGTACGAATACATTATTGCACTAGGTAGAAAGAATTTTCGTAACACACAAGTGCAGGACATAGAGGATAATAACTATGCGAAATATACCAACAATTTTCTTTACTTAATTGAAAAGGATTTCGTATGTTTCTGCGCAAATTCAAAGCACTTCCGCTTGATTTTACGCATGTGCATAATAGCCGGCTCGCGGTTATCTTCCGTCTTTTTTTTCAAATTTTCTGCAAAATTTAATTGTAACTCAAATAGATGGAATGATCAAGCGGTTCTCTGCATACGTAATTTTGCCTTTTTTAATAAACGTTTAATTAAATACTAAGTATTAGCTTTTTTTTTTAGGAGAAAGAAACTAATGGAAATATAGTGAAAATATAAAATGAAAATAATGGAGAAGAAGCGTAAGGGTAGGAGTAGATAAGGAAGGCAAAAATAGACAATCACGAAGAACAAAGAGAGATAGAGATGTAAATAGGGAAAACAGCAAAAATTTGCATCACAATCGCAGGCAGAAATAATTACAGCAGAAGCGCGAAGAGAGCGAAGAGGTTGACTTAAATGAATGGAATGAGCTATGCAAAAAGCGAGCGATAGAAAGAATGAAGAAAGAAACTGGGAGAGAACTAGTTAGTTAGATAGAGAGAGAGTGAGAGAGAGAGAGAGAGAGAGAGAGAGAGAGAATGAGGGAGGATCGGGGGAAAAATACAGTATGTAGAAATGTAAATGTAAATCAAAAGGAATCGGAACTCAGTGGAAATGGAGACGCGAGGGTAAACTAGTAAAAATAATGTCAAAAAATCCAACGAAAAGGCATATATTAAAAATAAAAAGATACAAATGTGGATTTAAAGGGATGTGTCCGATGGACATTTACATAATACTAATAACGATAATATTGATATTCAAACCGATGAGCCTGTAGGAGAAACTGTTATGTAATCAACCTGTTTTTAATAAAATTTATAAAGGTTTCATTGATTTTTACAATAAATGCTCATTTTGGCATTATTAAAAATATAATATCCATACTTTTTATCGAAGCTCGTTCAACAGCAAATGAAGCAAAATAATAAAATCTTATTTATCGGGGCAATAATTAAAAATGTCATGTGACTATTATAGGTGGTATAGTATGTTTATCGAAGAAAACTTTGAAAAAAGGTTTTGGGTCTGCTAAAACATGATAACTCAATATGCTCAGATAATATGTTCAGTTCAAAGAGTTAATGCTGACTTTTAATAGAAAGCTAAAGAGATAACACGAGCATATTAAAATAGTAGCTTTGCAGCTTATTTATAGAAGAAATATTTTACGTAAATTATTGTTAACCATTCTGTCCATTTTGTATTTACAGTATCTGAACTAATATTTAAGTTCAATATAAAAGAAAAAGTAAAACAATTTATGATGATTAAAATGTGCAAACTACTTTCCAAAAGAAGAAATTAATATTGTTGTAATATTTAAAAAAAAAATTTTTTATTTTCAAATATTTTCTCGTTTTACAATTCAGCGATTATTAAATAAATAAATAACGATTAAAAGCTAATTAATAGGCAGATACAAATAACGCATATCGATTATTTAATTTGAGTAATTAATCGTTTAAATTTTCGTTACGAGCTATTAGCAATCGGGAAAATGAAATGTAGTTTGAAAATTAACCAATGAAAAGTATTATCAAGCCACGTATAAATCATAGTGTGTATTCCCAATAATTTTCAACGAAGCTGTTTGCATAGTAATATATACAAATACGCATACCGCCATATATACGCCGTAGATACGCGCACATACACACCACAAACACACACACACACACACACACACACACATGGATAATATAAATCGATACTTAAGATAATTGATTGATTATCTTGCGATTAATACGTCAATTATACTGAAAATTAAACATATTGCAAATGAAAGACATATTTTGAATAAAAACTTGGCAATGAAACTTTACTATAGTAGATTACAAATTATTTTTATATTAAAAATTTTACATCTATGCATATATAATTACATGTTAAAAATAAGAACGTCAAATGAGTATTTATATTTTGTTGAAAATAGTCGCTATCTAAATCGAAACAAGTAGTTACAAAAAAATGGATAATACAGAAATTGATTATCTATGTAGCCTATCGATTTTTCTCTGTTTTAAAGTTATTAACAAGCAACTTTGTTACCTCTTGGAAGAGGTTTGACTGCAGATGAACGGATATTGCTTGATAACGAGTGTTGTATCAATATATTATTATAAGTAATTAATGATCCTTCTATTTCGCTCTAACTAACTCTCCATCACAAAGAAAATAACTGTCGGCGAAAAAGTATATATAATTAATCATTGAATAAACCTTTAATACGAAGCGAATAAGTTGATTATTTATTTATTAATAATTAAAATTAATTCTATTTCCTATATTAAACAATATATTAATATTTTATTAATGATTATTATATACATATAATACTGTATAAAGTGTTTAGAAAGTATTCGCAAGGTAGATAAATAAAGATCAAAAGAAATAAACACAGAGAGAGAGAGAGAGAGAGAGAGAGAGAGAGAGAGAGAGAGAGAGAGAGCTAGTGAATAAGCGTACAACATAGGGGGAGACGGGAGCGAACGTATAAATATATTTAAAAAAAAATGAAAATTTTTATATAATAGATTATTTCTACGATTGAGCCATATAGCGAAAGCTCTATATAAATATTTTATTAATAAAAATACAATCATAATGGAATTTTTTTTCAAATATTGTAAGATTTTTAATATTTTAAATATTTATTGATATTTCATATTCTTTAAGAAGACAATTAAACGTTTTTATTAATTATTTTAGATATTTATTATTCTAACAAATTCGGATTCCTTAAGATTCGTTATACTTAAGAATATA
The DNA here is from genome assembly GCF_000503995.2 of Ceratosolen solmsi marchali. Classification (NCBI taxonomy): domain Eukaryota; kingdom Metazoa; phylum Arthropoda; class Insecta; order Hymenoptera; family Agaonidae; genus Ceratosolen; species Ceratosolen solmsi. Next base: position 1,973,637 of record NW_011948426.1, on the reverse strand, counting down.
AGAACAACTATCGTAATTTTATATCACTACGTAAATATGTTAATTTACCTAAAAACAAATAAAAATTTAACTTCTAAAAATGAATAATAAAATTTGTAAATTTTTCAATATTATAAATATTTATGTTTCTTTGTAAGCATAAATGGATTTACGTTATTTGTTCTATGACAGCCTGATTCTCTCTCTCTCTCTCTCTCTCTCTCTCTCTCTCTCTCTCTCTCTCTATCTATTTATCTATCTATCTCTTTCTCTCTTCCACTCTTATTGGCCATTTCATTGTATACTAAATAAATAATCATTTTTTTCCTTTCTTTTATTGCCTAAGCATATTAAATCTTGTATATAATAGCACATATTTCAATATTGTAATTTCATATTCATAAATTTGTATGGCTAAGAACGAAGTTTGCATCGAATGACTAGTTATAAACATAAACGAACGAGACGCCGTTATTATATAGTCTTACTTATGTGCTTTTGTATCTAATTTCTCACGGCACAGCATCACCATATTATCATCATTAATGTGTACGTAGTAGAATTTCACTTTATTCAAATTCGAATCTGTGCCTTAAAATATTACATAGAAATAAATATCTCTGTGTCTCTTTCTCTCTTTAATATTACACTATCCTCGTCTTTTTATTCTCCCTTGACTTGAGCACCGAGGGTGCTAGTGGGTGTTCATAGCACTATATAAACGTCTTGACGAGCTTTTCCTCTTCCTCTCCGTGACACGGAAAAAGAATCATCCCCTCTCCGCTCACCGACGACTCCTCCTACGCTTCTCGCGAACTCAATTTCGAAGCTACGACGGCAAGAGCCCATACGAAGTCGAGCTCATACATCTTGTTGTGGAAAGCCGAGACAAATGTTTTTGCTACGGCCGCAAGGCCCAGCCATCCTGGTCGTTAAGCTCTTTTCTGTCTCTCGGCGAGTGTAAGCGGCGACGTCGGAGAGAAATGGCGCCGATGCCGAAAACTGCGCGAGATAAAAAGAAAATAAAAGAGAGGCGCGAGAGGATTTTTAACTCCTAAATTAGTGTGCGTTTACGTGAGTGCGGGGGCGGGAGAGAAGGGGAGGCCACATATGGAAGTGCACACGTATGGCTATTTAAGCGGGTATGTTTCCGGTACTTGGGGTTATAAATGGTTAAACTCTTTTAATTACTGCGCATTTCGTATGTACGACGAACTTTTTAACTGGAAGCTATACGCTCTGGTCTGTTAGTTTTGGAAATATTTTTTTTATCGAATCTACAGGGACGAACAATGCAGTTACATATTATGAAAGAATTTACGATCCGCATGAAGTAAGAGACTCGTGATTTATGTGATATGAAGCCAATCTTCAAGGACAAATTCATTATCATCCTTTGCACGTTAATTATTATATTCCATTTGAATATTGACACTGAATTATGTGAAAGTCTGTGAAAGGGAAGAAAAATTATTCGAGGCTTATTTTCCACGATATTTTCACTCGTATTTAAGCGCAATTAAATTTACCTGCGAACGACTGCATCTCGGCACTTGTCTTTAGATAAGTCAAGAGAGAGAGAGAGAGAGAGAGAGAGAAACTACTCCATTATCTGTAAGCGGTTCTGTAAGCTTATAGATAAAATTATGAATCCTATGAATGGATGTCGTCTAGCATCCTTATGAGTGATTTTGCTTCTTGGCGAATCAAGTGTCCTTCCTCAGACTAGCTTGAATCCCATTTTTTTATTATTTCATTTTTAGAATTCAATCGAGTAAGGACCGTAAACGCGCAGATGATTTAGTCGACGAAAATATTTTAAATAATAATGAACTTGAAAGATTTCATAAATCTTGTGATTTATAAATGAGGAAGTTTTATTATGGATGTGGATGTCGAGAGTAAAATTTACACTAACGATATATACTGCTATACTTATCTTTAGAGGATTTAGAAAAAAATTTTAATTTTACAATTGAAGGGATTTTCCGAAAATTGATTCATATTAAATTATAGCTCGGTAAGTTGAAAGTCATATTTCAGAGTTTACGTTTATTACTAAATATTCTGTAACAATACGTAGTTTCATTTTTATAAGTAAAATTTATAATGTAGCTAATAATTTATAATATCGATATTCCGATTATTGTTAATTTACAAAAAATAATTGGTTATTTTTATGTATTCGGTTACTTTCATCTTCTTCATTATTATTATTTTAAGTGATTTCGTTAAAATGGCTTAGGTAGGATATTGAATAAATGTAATTGAACGATGGTATAAAACATTATTTTTTCATCCTCAATTAAATAATAAAGTATTCGGTTGTATACTTTACGGCGAACTTTCGAATTTCGTTTTTATCCCTATTATATATCCCATAATGCTTTAGTTTTTAAAAATTTTAAATCCTTCTTGCATCTGCCATTTGCATTCAAGTTACTAAACATATTAAGTCTTATATGGATTTTTTTTTTGTTAATTTTTCTAGATAACAGAAATATGTCTTCTTATCATGTAGCAATATATTTAAAGCCAATGATTGAAATCTAGACTTTTCGATACGCTATCGCCTTCAAATCTTATTTCTAAACATTTTACAACTACCTTGATAATATTTTTAAAAGACATAGCTCAGTGAATACATATTGTTCGATACGTCAGTAATGACCAAATTAATTTTACAACTTATTTGTGCGTGTTCTGTTGCTGTTGTTGTTGTTGTTGTTGTTGTTATAATTATTATAAGCACGTTTAGTGATTCCTTTTATCGAATAGAATAGTAATTATATTGCATTAATCATAAGCTATAATAAATTATTCGTATTAATCATAATTATTTTTATCTCCCCATATTTTTGAGAATAATATAAATTTTAAATATATATATACTTTCGTTATCTAAAATATTAAACTGAGTATATTATTCTGAAATAGTAAGTATACAGACACCAACTATTGTATATAATTTTTTAATACATAAAACTAATTTTTAAAGACTTAATAGTCGAGGCGTTCAATCGACTTTTCACAAGTTTTGTAATAAATTCTAGACACATATTATGAGAAAATCTTGAATAGAAAGTTTAAACTCGTTGGCTAATGTTACTCAATAGACAAACCTGAATGTAAAGTCAAAATTTCGGTTTTGTTTAAACTTTGCCCATTTCATTGTTATTTATGTAGTTCGTTAAAAAAAAACTTTTTGGTTTATAATAATTGGCACATAATTTGTACATTTTATGACTTATAAATTTTTATAAGAGTGCATATTTATACCTGACATCATACGATTGTTGTTGTACAAATTTTTTTTACACTTGTTTGTATTATCATTCGAATTATAATTTCATTGTTGTGTCAGTATAATTATGTAGTGTAGTAGAGGTAGAAAGTGAGTACATATTAATTATAATTTTTAATAATATTCTTTCATGATGACTTTATATAAATATATGTTTAAAAATTTTAATCATTACATTAATACAATATAAATCAATATTTACTATATTTTATTTTCTTATTTGTCGCTCTTGTCCCTCTTGTTTCTCTTACAGTATTCTTCTTCCTAAAAGACCACAACCAATCGCATAAAAATTGCAGAATGTTAGCATCTTAGAAAGCGATCTGAGCAAACTCACGACCCACATATTAAAATCTACTCACAAAACTACTAATCAAACACAATTAACTGCAAACAGAATTCTCATTACAAATGCCTCGTGGAATATACTCGCATAACCCCATGCCAACTGGTAAAATCTTTTCAGTGATGGTCACTGGTTCAGGTTGACGGTATGTGGGCGTAAGAAAGCACGAGTTGTAATCATATTATAATAATTGCAACCACGGCGCATTCGTTTGTGAACGCACGTGTGCTCATACATTTTCAGTGTATCACCAGCAGCCTTTAATGTTGAGTTCGAGCGAGAAGGGTAAATATCCTACGTGCACACCTCACGGGGTTACGTGCATAATTCTCTGGAGAATGGGTAATCGTAATTGCCTTGACCGTAAAGCTGTCAGGAGAACGCGGGCAAGTGGTTTTCTCTCGTCTCTCGTCTCTCGTCTCTCGTCTCTCTCTCTCTCTCTCTCTCTCTCTCTCTCTCTCTCTCTTTCTATGCACGCTTCTGTCTTTCTACCTTCAACACTGACTCTGTCTGTTCAGTTCTGGGTATCACATATCTGAATACAAGAGCTTTATCTGACCATTCTGGATGTTAATTTATATATCAGTCAAATGCATGTGTGTAGCGCGAGAGATTGACCAAGCAATGACACAACCAAGAAAATTCTTAATGAATATATGTGTGTATATATATATATATATATTAAAAAATATGCTGATTATATATTTATTTAAGAATAATGAATAGCATATAGGACAAATAATATAACCACTAAATATTATAATAAAGGGACAAAGAGTAAGGTTACGATTACTTCAATTATGAAATTGGCCAACGATTGATAGTAACAGCAACAATATTTTCTTCTTTTTTTACAAACTGCACACAGTATCAACTTTTCTACATGTCTCTACCTAATTCTGTTTTGCGACTTTTGTCAAACATAATTCTCTGCAAAACTGATTTTGATGACATTAAATAAGATGTCGTAAATGTATTTTTAATTATTGAATTCCCTGTAGCATTTTTTTTTATATAAAAAAATATACCAAATTATATAACTTTAATAGCAACCATAATTGGAATATTCTATTTTATTAAAAATGTTAATAACAACTATGTATAGTATGCTGACATAGATGGATGAAAAAATATGTATCTGCACACATTTATTTAAAAAATGTAAAAATTATTTAGTTTTCATAAATTTAAATGTGTTACGCACTATATAATAATAGTCTACAAATAAAAAATTTAGATTGGTAAAATTACTTGGACATTTCTATGTATTTAGTGAAAATTTTACTTTAATTTATAAATATCATACATAGGCATAAATTTCGTTAAATTTTTATTAATAGTTTAAATTTGTCTAAAATTATACTTTTACTTTTTTCGATATTTTACGTAAATCTCTTCATCCCTCGGAAAAGTCCTATTTAAAGCAAAGAAAACATTCATCAAAGATTTAATTTTATTCAGGTTTACCTAAACCAGTAAAGAAGCTTTATAAATATAAACTTTTTCTCATAAATTTTGTTTGCTTTACCAGGTGATATTTTTGTAAAAGAAATGATATATCAAAATCTGGAAAAATTGAAACGTCTATGCCCAACTAGATTTTTCAAAAATCAAATAACCGCAGTTTGTGTAATAAAATAGTATTAACTATATATAAATAAATATATATATTATTATTTCCCATTCTAAATGATATTTAATTATAATTTTATTTTACAAGTGAGTTATATTTTTATCCGGTTATTAAATCTTCTTTTTGGTAAAGTAAGTTTTTTTTAAATATTAAACAAATAATAGTTAAAAGAGTATTTGAGATAGGGATATTATCAGTTATGATTTGCTTAATATTCATTACAATAATATTTTATTTAATACGTGAATTAATTTCGCTGTTTAATATAAGAAAATATTCTTCTTTCTCTTAAAGTGTTTTTCAGTCTCATCATGAAATCTTGGAATTATTATTTTATGGAAAAATAGAGTTCATGAAAATATTGAATTTTACACAGGCTTTTTGCAACTCGGGAGAAACCTGATAATTAGATAGGGAGAGAGGAAAGAGAAAACGAAAAGGTAAGAATTCGCGGCGGCAGCGTCGGCTGTAACGACACAAGGGGCAATGCTCGCAGGATTTGTCGCTTGAGGCTACGTCGTCGTCTTCATCATTCCACTTTTCTCTCCCACTAAAAGAAACAGAGAGAGAGAGAGAGAGAGAGAGAGAGAGAGGCTGATGAAGCGAAAGAGAGAAAGGTGAAAAGAGTCGCTTTAAATCTTTAAGTTGTCTAGATCCACGCGTCTGTTCTTACATTTTATTCTCTCAACTTCCTTTTGTTCTCTCTTCGAGAAGAAAACGAGTAACTGCACGCACCTGCCTTGCGTATCCTATGAGAAGAAATATTTGTTACAAACGGGCAACAAAGTTACCTGGATTTGACAAATAGTACCTTGCTGGCTTGTCTTCTTTTCCCTTTATGTTAGTCCGCGACGAAACAATCCCCGACTATTGTATCTTAACTTTTTTCTTCGCTCTTTATGCCTTCATTCATTCATCTCTATACATTATTCCAAAATGAGGATTTTTTATTTTTATTTTGCCATAACTTGTATTTAATTTTGAAAGGTGTCACGGATAATTTACAATGTTGCCTCATAATGGTGTAAATACTAATTTTCACGATACGTACAAATAAATTATTATACTTGAAATGCATGAAAATTGAAATATTCGTTTATGAGAATCGCTTATTTACTTGAATGTCAGAATAATATTTTTAATTATCACAGCTGCAATTATAATTCTAATGGTAGAAATAACATTTTTCTGGTTTTTAAATTCATAATTACTACATTCATAGCCACAATTCATAAACAAGTAATTTAAATTATACTCATACTAAAACCAAATATTACGGTAAATGTTATTTTTACATTTCACAAAAAGACAACGAATTAAACTTAATTATGTCTATATTCTAAATGTAGGAGCAATTATCATCAAACAAATATTATTTTCATAAAATTATTGCACGAAAAATAATATAATAGATTATCAATATAAATAATGATACAACAATATTCTACTAATTACACATAAGATACTTTTTTTATGACTTTCATATATAAGATATTAAAAAATTTGTGTGTGTGTTCGTGTTCGTGTTCGTGTGTGTGCCCGTATATGTACATAAGTACAAAGATCTTTGCGCGTGTGTGCGTGTCTGTACGCATAAAATATTTTTTTTTTTTAAAGGGGGGGGGGGGGGATGTTGAAGTAATAAGCAGAATATGTATGTGTTTGGAGTCTTTGGTATCGAGATCTCAAACTCTCAAAAATACTCTGTTATGACGTGTCACCTTAACTCTAGAAATCTCAACATATTGACGTAGTATTAGAATTTTTACCATTCATGCGTTAAACATCGGATTTTACTATCAATGCGCATAATCAAGTAATGCAAAGAAACGAAAAAATACAGTATAAATGATTATATTATACTACCTGGACATAATTTCCTTATCACGTTTAAGGTAAACGACTATTCAGCACATATGCAGAAAATTAAATTGAAAAGGGAACTGACATAACGCGTCTTTATATACTAAATATTAGCATTTGAAAATAAAAAACTAATCATATTTGCAATCACGATAAATCAAAAAATTTATTGTAAATCTAAGAAATTCGATCAATGATTACATGAATCTCAAACTTTCTTATAATTCGTTACTCCCTCAAACACTAAGAAATACTTGTAAACTGACGCATAAAGTAGTGGGAGACGTCTACATGAATTTCGAGGCTTGAAATTAATTAGAATATTTTGTAAGGGAAATATTATTACGAATTCACTGTATATAATCTTAAAGTAGCAGAATTTGCATTTTTAAGCGTCATTGCTCTAAATTTATAGCTATTATTATATTAAAAAAAAAATTTTTTTTGTTTTTTTTTATTACATATTCTTATGCTTGTAATTTTAAGAAAGTTTTGAGTTACACCAGATGTTGAACTTCGAAAATTGATAAAGTTATAGTCACTTAAGGTGAATAATGCATGGCTCATATCATGCAAGATTAAAAGTTTAAAAACACAGAAATCGAATTATATATCAGAATTAAAATTAAACAATTTGTAATATATTATTTGAAATTATATATACTCTACAATCTTATTTTCTAATATAATGAAATTCCTTTTATATTTAAGAAAATTATACGTTCACAATTATTCATAATTAAAAATGAGACGTATATATCATATAAATAGTTATAAAAATTATTTTCATTCATTTTATGATGAAATTGAATGATTTTATATCGTAAAATTAATTGTTTCGTGATTGTTACATCGGTTAGGAATTTATTCAGTTAAATCAAGTAAATTGCTTTGTTTAAAATTCATTTAATATCTCAATGATATTAGTAGGGTATATAGTAATGATTGTATCTATAAATTCAAATTAAATCCGATAATAAAGTTAAAAAAAAAAAAAATATATAGGAAACTAATAAAGTCGAATGTATTGTGATTAAAAATTAAATTAAATTTTCATAATATTTTCACGTAAACTCATATAATACATGTAAGTTAACGCATAATTCATCGATCGAGTATATATGATGTACTAGGCTGAAAATTAATAATTTATAAAGAAGAAAGACAAGAATAAAAGCAGATGGCTTTACTTATAGGAGAATCGGACTGAGAATCTTCCATTTTACCGCAGCGGATGCTCTCCCAACTGCCTTACCGATAAAATTTGCACTTCTTTATATTCGACTTCTTCTTATATCATAATCGCAGTACCAAAACCCGATACTAACGCTACGCATCACATATATGATATACTGCAATAGTGTAAATAGATGGTGAATATTATTATTGAGTAAAATCGTTATTTAATTAAAGAAATTTAAAGGACATTTTACAGAATAAAATTAAATCTGAATGTTCTTGAAAAGTGCTAATGTATTAATTAAAAATATATTAGCATTATTTGATAAGCCATCTCGCTATTATTCAAATGAGATGAAATCTAATTAAACATATATTCAAATCAAAATAGTTTTAGAGTTATGAAAACTCAATCAAATATTTAGTTGAAATTTAAATTTAATAAAAGTATGCTTTAAGAATCTTTTAATATTTATGGCGATTCATGAGCATTGAATCGTTTTGAAATTAATGAACTGATGATCTCAGAAGTTTAAAAAATCAATAGTCTTTATAATTAATTCATAAATATACAATTTTCTAAAGCACTTGAATTAAATGTAATCTTAATGAAAGTTTGGATTAAAATGTGATTATTGTCTATCATGAAATGAATCTAATTATAATTCAATATTAATGTACTTTCTCTTTAATTATTGTATAAATAGTAAATAAAAAATTTAATTACGAACTTGTTTGGTATTTTGGAAATAGATATTTAACGCGATTAAGAAATGTCATCGTTACGAATCGCAGATTGAAAAAAATTATATTAACCATCACTAAAACATTATATCTTACATATGCTTCCTTAGTTTTATAAAATGAGCAGAGTCATTAATTTTTTCTAATCTTTCTAATCCACGTGCAATCCATTCGTCAAAACACAAATCACCTTATTACGATAATCTCATTGATAAATAAAATTTTTTAATATATCAATAACCCAAATATTCTTTGCATTTAGCTCGAAGGAAATGAATTCAATCGTTTGGGAATTTTTCATTTCACTCCGAGATTCAATAGCGCCTTTTTGGAATTACAAACGTAACAAAAAACTCTAGTCTCTTCTTTAGTTTTTAACTCTTACTCACACGGTTATGGTGCACATAGATTTTATTACTAGCAGTTGAATAGCAAATACCAAATGTTTTATCGTAAAATTATACGAGATGAAAGAAGGTTTTATTGAGAGAAAAAAAGGAGTCATAGTAAGGTTTACATGTGATAAAGAGCTAAAACGAAACGAAGATAAATGTTGAGACAAAAGGAGATTGACATTCTTTTTATTATGAGGTAAAAATACCATATTTTATCGCAGTTAGAAAGTAATAAAGCAAGATATATATGTGTGTGTGTGTGTGTGTGTGTGTGTGTGTGTGTGTGTGTGCGTGCGCGTGTGCGTGCGCGTGTGTGTGTGTGTGTGATAAATTCGATCATTAATAATGGGATAAAATGATCGACATTTATTTCGTAATGTTAAATGCAGTTCTCAATTATGTTGTTTAGTATTAATATTTCCAATATTAAATATCATTTAGATTTGTTGAAATTTTTTTTGAATCATTATACATTAGATTATTTTATGTAATGTTAAGAAAAGGCCATTAAATAATACCATAAAATTATTTTATTTCATATTAAGTATTTGTCAACTAAATTCAACATGTGCAGAATAATTGCACAGATGATGTTAGAGCTTCGTTATGTAAAAAAAAAAAAAAAAAAGAGAGAGAAAATTAGTTAGAATTAAAGAATTTTTTTTAATTATAATGAAACAGTTGTATAATATTTACTTCCGTACTGAAGAAAAATATTTTTATTTTTTTTAACAATATGCATGTACACGCCCGGGTGTGCTCTCTTTATCTTAATATATCAAGAGTATGTACATCACTATGAGCTTGTAAATGAACGTAAACACGAAAAGTCCTACCGTATGCCTGTAGAATTTTGATTTCGATCCGTGCGATGATAAACTTTTGCCGGCAGCTTGTATCATTTCCCTCCTCGCATTAACATAGAGGACAACTACAACGCGTTAAGAATGAAGGAGTTAGATAAATAATCGAAAAAGAGGGGAAGGGAAATGAATCGGGTGTTGGGAGTGTGGCGACGATAGAAAATCAGGAGGTTGAGATGAGCATAGTTGTAGATGAGGCGCTGCATCAGGGCTTAATTCCCTCTCAGATTCCACATTTTCCCGTAGACATCGTCATCCAAATTAATAATCCCTTTGCCGAAGACAGGCAACAGCCACATTGGCAAATGAACTTTATAAGCAAATGCCTAATCGATCATGAACTAGCAAAAGTCTGATCAATCTCCTTCTATCTATTTGGCTCTCTAATTATCTATCTATCTATCTATCTATTTCCACACGTGGAATTTCTATGATATTTATAAAAAATTTTTACTTTTTACCGTTTATATTGGATTTTAGCTAAAAAATTAATTTATCGAATAAGACAATTGATTTTGGTAATCTGTAAGTTTTCTTTTCTTTCTATCCAACATGGATAATATACAACATGTATAATGACAAAAATAACAATAAATGACAAACATTTTTTTATAAAAAAAAAATTACACACAAACAAAATTATATAATATTGCTACTAAATTTATTTGTAAACAAAATAAAGCGCTGATTGGTAGTTCTATCGTCTACTCTGTGCTTAGATTAAGTAAAGAGAAACTTTTGTTATATATATATATATATATATATATATATATATATATATATATATATACATCCATATGTATTGATACAACGTCTTATATAATTCTTAAGGTCCACGGTTTTCTCAAGGAAAAAAAAACAAACAAACATGCCTGCGAATGTAGGGATAAGCCATAAACTATCGAATTCAGTTCTGAAACAACTCAGCAGCTACAAACAATCAATTTCTATTAAGTATATATGGGTGTTCCATAAAGTTTATAATAAATTTTCATCTACCGTATTGAAACTACTCTTATCTATATTCAAGTGTGTGTGCATTACACTTACAAACCTCTGAATCTCTATGTTTGAAGTTTGACATCTTATATGATTACCAAGTTCAAACTACCCATTATTGGCAAAAATAGGAAGCTCCTGTTTAAATTATTGAAAAGGAGAATAAATTCGTTAAGATTTTAAATAATCAATAATCACCTCGTGCAGAATAATTTATGATAAATCGATTGTTTTGTCAATTGTTTTACGATAAATTGATTTACGCAACAAATGTAACAACCTACATTCTAATGGAAAAAGAAAAAGGCAAAAAAAAACATATTAATTCCTTAATTTTAACAGATGAATAAGTTCAGTAATAAAATGGATCCGAGGATTATATGAAGTTTCAAGCCAACAATTTCCTCAACAAATGAAGGCTAATTAATAAAATAAATAAATAAAATTTCATATTTCCTGTAAATATCCAAATATAAATAATTAATTTTGAAATGAAATGTAGATATTCTTAATAAAATATATAAATGTTTATTAAGGGAACGAATGAATTGTAAAGTAAATGATTAAGATAAATAAGAATTATAACGTACAATAAGGATATATAATATTTGATTTTACGGCTTTCGTGCTTATTGAAAGAAGAATCAAATTATGGATATAGAAATAATACATAATAGGTGTAAAAAATAAAAATTAGAATTAAAAGTAAGTTTGCTGAAAATCCGAAGTTACAAATATGAAATGGAAAAGTAAAAAGAAACGTTATCGTAGTAATAAAGTAATAGTTAGATTAATAATTGTGCTACTTCTTATCTAAGCATAGATTAATGATGTAGGCAAATACTCTCTGAAGCTCACAGAATTACGAGTTAATATTATTACTGATGATTATAAGTTCGGTCAACTGTGTACGCCTTGCTAGTCAAAGTAATACCTAAAGTTCTGAGAAGATCATTTATGGTATAAAACAAGATTGAAGTTGAAATAGAAATTATAATTAACTTTGACGTAAGTATATGAAATAAGGCGGGAGCATTAAATAAGATAGAATATTGATACAGAATTAGAAATGGCAATGTAGATAAAATAATTTTACTAATGAGTAATTACTTGATGAAAGAATACAGTTTATAACTGAAATATATCAATTACCAAGTGACGTATGCATTATAAATATCAGCGAAGTAAGCTTATATTGCGGTGCTTTCTTACAAGCCAATAAATAATCCATACACAGCGCTTAAATTAATTGACTATATTAAAATTTTAAAAACATGCTCGCTCGCAAAACTCAATGAAACTAAATTTATTTATCAACTAGCCATGAAAAAGCTTTAATAACCGTACTGTGGGAAAACAGATGGAACCCGGAAGACACCAACGCGTTTAGTCGGATATGGAAGGAGCGCTTTCACCTCGCGTCCTGCTACATAATTACTTTCGCCAGAGTAATTACCAAAATTTCACCATCGGACCAGCAGCGTCCATAGTCAAATGTCCATAAGCCAAATGTAAAAGTCATCAGGGAGGATAAGCTCGGGAGCAGGTATGCTCCAAACAATAACAATACTCGTATTCCTGGGATGCTGATCGCCTAATAAGATCACATCGTCATCGTCTCTTCGTCTTAAGTATATAATGCAACGATCATCGCGAATAAGCGCGAAGACGAAAAATGTATGAAAAGCGCTTCGGTGTTTTAACGAAGCTTTATGCTTAGGCAATTATTTAAGAATCGCAATCCTTAATTCGAATATCATTTGACTTACGATTTATTGTTACGAATATATAAATAATTGCAATATGCAAAGTTCGTTTCAAATTCTTATATTGCAATTATGAAATGCATGGCATAGTGTACAATAATATGAGTTCCAGGGACTTCCTAATTAATAGTAAATGTAGCGGATGTCAGCCAATTATACTTAGACCAATAGTTCAAAGCTTAAAAGCACACGTTTAACAATTGACACATTTATTTATCAATTGACAGAAATGATAATTCCGACTCGTGTATTTTAGATCTTCATATCCGACAAACAAAAACAAAAACGAAAACAAAAACGCGATTGTTCGTGATGTAAAAAGCCACGAGCAAAGAAAAGTTGGTGTCAAAATATCAAAATTGCTAGTATATAGAAACGTAATAGGCGGAGGGATGAATATATCTTAGCCCTAGCGTCCCTCTTAATTCGGGTAAAATTTATTTGGTCAGTGAATTCATGGATAGTGACGCGAGCCAAGTTTATTGCCTAGTTTGGGATTTCTTCATCGAGGACGAAACGGAGCGGAGATATTTTAATAATATCCCCTGGTCTTTTATAGCTTAACGCGAGCGAATATTAATCTTTAAGGTCAAGCGAAAGAACGAGAGGTCGAAAAAGACATTTTCGAAAGGAGTCCGCGTTTGTTAGTCACGTAATTGCCAAACGAGGAAAATCCATGGGTTCCGCATGGATTGTCAAGCTTCCGTATTATCAGAATCAATTAGATATTTCACATTCGCTCAACCAACACAAATATACGAGAATTTTTAAACGAATGTAATGAGGTGTGAAATGGGATAAACTTCTGTGGAGCGCAACGACTTTTAGTCACCTATTTCTGTACTTTATAAAGCAAAAATCAAGAGCAAAAATCAAGAATTAATCTCGTAATCGTTGTTAAGTGAACGCCCATTCGATGGAATGACGCGGGAAATTTGAATTAAATTCAAGCGACTTTATAGAGAACTGTAAAAAATTTGAGTGAACGCACAATTACACCTTAAAAAAATAATATAGCTTTGCTGCTACCATTTCTGCCAACTTGCATTAAAACAATTTTATATTGAATTATAAAACTCAGCAAGTAATAAATGTCACGTGATTTAATAGTCAACATCATAAGAAAAAGCATTATTTTCCCGTCGTATACTAAATGCATAATTAAAGGAATGCATAAGGAACAGTTTTTCTTTTTGTTTTTTTGTTTTTTGTTTTTTTATGAAATTGAATTATAACAACAGTTCTTAAAAATAATTTTTGCTTTTAGCACGCACGAGAGCAGAATCTGTGAGATGCTCTAACGGTGTATTTTCTGCGAATTTCAAAAATGACAATAGTTTGTAAGTTGTTGGAGGAGGAAACGAAATTATCGGAATGTCTTGGAATAATTCAACTTTCCTCCTGATTCGTCCTATTAAACATAATATAAGTAAAGTAAATAATGCTTGGAAAATTGCATTCTCAACTAAATATATTTGTTAACAATTTGCAGTACCAATTTTCAAAGACTTTGATATTAATAATTAAGTTCTTCATTTATTAATTTACTTATTAGTAAAATTACTATTGAAGAGAAATATCAAAGCTTCCCCCGTAATAACACATAAATAAAACTAAAGTCGTATATCCGAAATATCAGACTTGTTGTAAAATGGTGAAAGAGTCTAAATAAAATGAATGTGATATTTTTATCATAAGTATAGTTAATCTAGATACGTCAAATATAGAAATACTTTTCAAAAGGATTAGAACATAAATTTTTTGTTACAAAATTTTATTGTTAAAAAAGATAAAGCAAGCTCGAATACATATTTCGTTTCTTTTTTATTTTTTATTTTTTTATTCCTTGTTTTGTTCCAAAAGCGTCATGAATATAAATAATTATAAAGTTATTTGCCATTAAAAATCGCAATAGTTTTTTATTATAAAGTTCTTTAATATAAAAAATATAAATTAAATTATTTTACCATTCTTTTATACAGATGTTCGGTTATATTATTATGATGATATTTAAAAAAAGTGAGCAAAAAATTAAATATACTCAAATTTCTTTCTTCATGAATAATAATTTTTTCATTTAAAATAAATTTTACGAGTTATTGAAGCTTTTTTCATGGCCCGTTTGATCCTGACACATGTTTTACACATTCTTAAAGTTTTTCAAGTCAATCAGACTTGGTTTGGAAAGTTACATCGCGAAATTCAAGGAAAAATAAGAGAATTGAAGTTCTCGTTTGCAATGTGCAAAATACGCTTCACTTTTTTCATTGCAAAATTAACAATTTCAAGAGTTTTGTTGAATACTCAACAATGTATTCCAAGAATTTTACTTTTTCAAAGTATAATAAAAAGATTGATTTTACAATTGTCTACTTTCCTCGACAATCTTACTTTCAATTTTTAAATTTGAGGTTGTTATCCAAACTGATAAAACGAGACACATTCAGAGCAAAACTATCAAAGATATGGGTAAACTAGAATGGTCACAAAACAAACAAAAAAAAAAAGAAAAAGAAAAAGAGGAATAATTGGATTGAGAACTTTAAGTAGAATTCCATCCATGTTTATCCCATCGAGTAACGATAAATCGATGCTCTTAAGATGAGGGTATCGAACAGTTGGAACTGCTATGTACTTAGTTGCCGTATATATTTATCCAAAGTCCTGCCCCATTAAGAGTCTGGCGGTATAATAAAACAGTAATTACGTTGTACACGTCATGCACATAATCATCACTTATTTGCCAAGACTTTTGCAGTGATTTTTGTACCGAAGACAAATTATATATTTCACGTCAGACTATATGACTATATTACCATAGCATAAGACACGATAATTATTGATGAGCTTATAGTGACAATTATTAATGATATAAAACTATAGTTATATATATATTTAAGGGATGGATTAGGGCATCTTTAAATTCAAATAAATTGTATTCAAACTTAAATTCGAAAATAATAATATATATAATTAAATAACAAAAAATTTTATCGTCCACATAATACATGCGAATGAATAACAAAGGTTAATTGCACTAAACGTAATATAATATAAATGTAATATAATGTATAACCAATATTGTAAATTGAAAAATAATTAAATAATTGAAAAAGATAAAAAGTGAAAAATAGAACTATCGAATCCGCGAAATTATATGAAAAATATTCCAATAATCTAAATATCTTTAATTTATATTTGATAAAATTTAAATTATTTTATCCTATTCATTATGTGTTGACAGCTTGAATGAAAAGGAACGAAGAAACATGAGATTTAATATAAAATTATTCTGAGATTTAGCATAAAATATCAGAAAAAATCGCACTTGAATATGAAATACAAGTAACATTCTTGTTTATGTAATTAGCTGAGAGATATGTTGTAAGCGAATAATCTTAAAATATAAAATTCAAATATCTAGATGCAATTTCACATAGTTTATAAGAGTATAATAAATCAACAAGATTAAATAGGAAAGTAGAAGACAGAGAGAGAGAGAGAGAGAGAGAGAGAGAGAGAGAGGGGTGAGATAAAAATATAAGAATATGATGCTTTCATTATAAATTTCGAGAAAGATCAGATAAGAACAAATGTACTTGCCACATACTTGTAGAAGAGAGAAGTTTGCTTAAATAATATTTTATTTCTTCAGTTTTACCCAACATGTCGAATTATTTATGTCTTTCCGAATAATTTATACGATTTATTTAGGGGCTTCTAATCGAATAATATTATAAGTCGTCTTGTATATTAATTTATTAATATTTTTCAATTTCCTCGAGTAAATTTGTTTACATTATTGAATAAATTATCTGAATATAAACGTGTAAATGAAGCATTGCAAATATAGAAAATATCTTTATGAACAAAAATTTTATTTATAAATTAAATATAAATAAATGAATACGAGAAATTTCTGAAGTAATTATAATCTTGGAAGTAATATTCTATTATTGTACTATGATTATTAATATAACTGTAGATTTTTTAATTTGAAGTGAAATCGTATTAAAAGTAAAATAAAAAGATCAATATACGATTTATCATACGAATTATCATTATGTATAAGAATAGAAACTTTTTTTTTATATGTAAATCGAGTTTTTTTTTTTTTTTTTTGTTCACTTAAAAGGTAAATCCAAATAACCTAGAATTTTTTTTTAACTTCATAACTTTATAAAGAGTCAAGAGAAAAAGTAATAAATCATTTAAAAATTGCATGGTCCTTTTTAAGCTATAAAAACCAAATACTTTGCGCAATTGTCTACTGCTCAATCAAATAGCAAAACGAATTTCAAGTGATGGTAGCCAATGCTCGAGATGACGTTATTTCGACTTTCATGTACTTTCGTACGTTCTTTATTTGTCGCTTGGGAAACATAAATACGCGTGTGCGAGCGAGGCTTTTGCAAGGAGTACTTACATGTAAACGATGAATAGAGTGCGAGGAGGGGGTTTGAAGTGTGATACAGATACGTAGATATATAGATAGGGAGAGAGAGAGAGAGAGAGAGAGAGAGAGAGAGAGAGAGAGAGAGAGAGAAAGTTTCTAGTGAATCCCAGGAGTCGTTGCAAGCATTCGACTCGTTTTCCTGCTTCCCCGCACTAGACGATAAAGATACCCACTGTATATGGATGTACTTGTATGCGCACGCGCCTCCCAGGACTTTAAAATTTCATGGACCATAACACGACTCCTTTAGTCGACGACGACGACGACGACGACGATGACAGGCATCAATACGAAGCACCCCGGCTTTTATATTTTCGCGCTCCTCACCATCGTGGGCCTTATTTCTCTACGCCCTCGTATTTATTCACGGCCCATTATAAATCCATAGTTGTGAAGAATAATACGAAGAATTCATACATCTTGATTTGCATTGTCTATTGTTCAGCTGCATGTATTACTCTTTTGGGTTCAGCTTCGATTAGATAAATAGGCCATTACAAATACTACGTGTCAAAGTAGTTTTAAGATAGAATTAAAAAGTCAGAAAGTGGATATTTTGTCTAATAAGTGATAAGAAAAATTATCACAAGCCTGTATTATATTTCTAAAAATAACGTTAAATTGCAGTGCGAAACTTAATAATAATAATAATAATAACAATAACAATAATAATAATAATAATATAAATAATAATATAAACTTAATAATGAAAATTTTCCTCTTCATTTATTCATCCTATGCTTCACATTCCTTTCTACGTGTAAAACATGGATGCGCAAGAAATCTTATCTTTTATTAATTTTGTACTTTTATTTTTAATGACAATTTGATGAAACTAAAATATCACTTTTAATTAAAAACAGAAATTTTCCCTACGGTCTACGATATATCTTTTTAGTTAAAACTCCAGTAAATTTATACAATATGCTTAATTTTATTCGAATAAATATATTTCATATTCTTTCATTTAAATATTTACACTTTATCGTCTTAGGTTAGGTCAGGCAGCATGATATTTTTCAAACGTTTTTCATTAATTATCTCGGCTTTGAGTAATTTTACAATTCTGGTATTATTTTCTTGAGAAAGTCGCTGTCGCTATGCTAAATATAAATTTTACGTTAAAATTTTGCTGTCTAAATTTTCTTTTCTCAGTAAGTAGAGATGGAATAAGAAGAATTATTTCTCAAATTCCTCATTATATTACATTCGATTGTTTATTAACTCTCCAATAATTTTTCTAATACAAATAAACATTTCAATTATAACAGATACATGCAGACGCATTATTGATACTTTCAAGAAGTTACAAACTTTTTTTCTTTCGTCTTTTTGACAATTTAATAAAATACTTATCTCTTTAGTATAAAAGTATACAAAGAATTTAAAATAAAAATTTATTATCTCTCGGCAACAGTTATTCATCGATTTTAGAAATACCTCGTTAAATATAACAAAAATTCCGATGTAATATGTCGTAAATTTATTTCAACAAGAAATTATTCACGTGACGCAATGACTATAATGAAATTGTATTATTTTATATGAAACTCTGCTAGAAAAGTCCATCGGATCTCCATTTTACATTCATTATCACGGCTTTCCGTTAATTTTCATTTGCTTGATATCCTATCGCCATCGTATTCCTAGAGACAATGAAATCAGACGGATTTGTCGGAATCGAAGGCAAAGCCAGGCGCTGATTATTCATTATCGGGTCATGAACGTTAAGCGGACAGCCGCCTCTTTCTTACTTGCTATTCTCCGTCGGCTATTAATTTTAAGCGAATCAGCACCGACGCTCGAGAGATTGCGCTCACTAAACGTTGCAACGAAGATGGAAGAAATTCTCAAGTGGCCTTTGCGAACTTCGTGTCGGCACGCGTGAAAAAGAAAGAGGAGACGACGAGACTCGTGCGCTCGGCCAAGTGCCCTGGAGTTCGCCATGAAGGCGAAAACGTCCTCCAGGGTAGCGTGAAAGGCTGACGCGAAGTTCTCTTCTGTTCCCGAGTCCTCGGGGATGGCGATGACGCTGGCAAAGAAGTTAACGGGTGGTTAAAGATTCTGCGTCGATCGCATTTACTAAAACTTTTTCTACACCCTCGTGGCCTCTAAATCTGTTTGTTAAACTTTTGCACTTTTTAATCTGACTATGGTGTTCAATTATGGAATTGATTTGTTTAGTGGTGCGATACATAATTGAACGTAGTGTCATGTAAAAATCAAAAGTGTGCGGTTAGTGAGTCGTTATCCAGTAAGGTTTTTAGTATTATCGACTATCGTTTCTCTAGTCTCACATTATTTTCTATCACTATAACGACAGAACTCTAATTATTACGAATATTTAATAATAAATATGCGTCTTAACGATATTTATTCACAACTATCAACAACATTAGATTTACGTACGAACATTAGATATGTATGAAAAGTAATATTGATGCGAGAGTAGTCGAAGTATAAAACCGACCACACTTTCAAATGGATAGGAAATCAAATTTAATCACTGATTTACCTTTCAAAGCCCAAAGTTCTTAACTCTCTTAGTGAAGAGAAGATAAGTGTACGAATATACAGCTTGAGATTTCGTAGAAAGTACTACTTAACCGGTAAATTACAAATGTATTTCAGTGTCTGCAATAAAGCAATGAGTCATAATGAAATATAAACTAGAAGGTGCATTAACACTGTCTGAAAATCTTACAAACATTCATCTTCCTTTATATTCACATTCCTAAATTTCCTCATATTTCACATTGAATTCAACGGCACTTTTGTCGAATGCCATAAATTTAGAAATTTCATTATAATATATTAATAATATAAATAATGATATATAATTTATAAATAGAATGAAATTGTCACACGCATATAATGGTGATGAAGTGGGGGAGGCACTTGTGTACTAAACGAAATAAACATTTGCACATTTAGCGAAAGAAAATGTAATATGGGACAGTTGTCAGATGACAAAATAACTAAGACAGGGAATAAGGTAAGAATAAGGTAATAAATTTGCATGAAATCGTATTAGGAAAGGGTTTGACAATTTTAATGTTATTTCTCCAGCGCGCTGTACCACTGATCTGAACAACTTAAAAACGTTATGTAACCTTTCACTTTTCTGAATAATATACATGATGGGAAAGACACATAAATAAACAACAAAACGAAAAATGTGGGGAAAAAGCAGATGATAAATAGTTAGCTTGCAAGTCTATAGTATCAAATATTCTAAATAATACTTTGCGATCCAAAGTTCAAGAATATCCAAGTATAAGATACTCGATATGGGATCCACGCCAGCAATATTAAAGGCTCGAATTTGAATTGATAGAATTGAAAAATCAATATACGGCATTTGTGTTTTGTTTATTTAATGGAAATTTATCGGTCAGTTGTATTAACGAATAAGGTGCTGGGGAGTAGTGGAAACCGGTAGCCGCGCGTGCGCTCGAGGTAACCAGTAATGACTGGCTGTGCATATAATCCTTTTGACATTCGTTGAATTTTCGTGAGACGGGCCGAGCTCGCAAGAAATAATTTATGACCTTCAGGACAGTGTGTGACATCGCCAACTGTTTTAGGGTCGCGTATAAATCAAAATAAATTTGAGCAGCGCGACTGGATCGGCCGAGTCCCGGCTTTCGCTTATGCCTGCCCACTGACATTAAAATTATCAATTAAGTCGCCAATGCCCTAGATTATGAAAGCCAATATGTCCTTGTCCTATTATAGATTTTAAATATCTACTAAAATGCTTGGTTAGCCGGGTTAGCCTTGCCATTGACGAACGTCAAAATGAATTCGTTTCCTAGAATGACAGCTAGAATACGAGAACACTATCCCGAAACTGTAAAATCAATTTTAATTTGGGTGTAAATTTCAGTGATATCGTATAAGCGATGCAATAATGATAAATTGTCGTATTTATGTTAGAATTGGTCTGGTAAACGGTATTTTAGTAGTTGTTGAATTGGTTATATTTACCAAAAGAAAAAAGAAAGAAAAAAAAAACTCTATGACTTGATAATTATTATACGTAAAAGATATTTATACCGATTGAGCCATTTTATTGCGCAGGTAAATTATCATAATGGATATTTTTGCAGATTTTTCTAACAACGACGCAATATGCGATATATAAATGATTTTGTGAGGAAAAGGGAAAACCTTCGGCGCGTCACCAAAAATAAAATAGGTTAACATTGTAAAATCTTAAGCGTCGTAGAAACGCTCACAAAATTTTCTACATAAATTTTATTTCGATAAGGATTAAAGTACTCTTAAGATCACCTCCGCGCGACGAAATACGTAATCGCCTGTGAGTACCTTCCTGTGAGAAGCCTCTCGAGGAGTGACCGATAAGTGTTTACATTACAAATGCAAAAGTCTACATCTTGGATTACGTCCTGTGGCTTCAAACGTATATTTCACCACTTCTAAGCTTTTATGCAAAAATCTACATTAGAAGAAAAAAAAATATAAATATTCCCTTCTCACTTGTAAATTGTTGTGTATATTACTTATATGGGCGAATAATTATATAAAAATAAAATTTTTAAATAATTATTGAAAATCTACTGTATTTGTATTGTCATGTGAATTATTTAGAAGGAGTTGATCGTTCAAAGTGAGCTCTTCAATGCATTGTTTTTGAACTAATATTATTATCAATTAATTATAAATTATTATTCTATCGCAATTAAAAATTCTAATAATTATTAATATGTTCTATTATAATAACTATTGTAATTAATTATAATAAGAAAGAGGATAAAAGAAATCGACTCGTATCGGTCGATTTGTATTGTATTTCTGCTGATCGAATCATCGGGCACGAAGAAATGTCAAATGTTCATTAAATTTTATATAAATACAATAACTTAATTATCTTTTTCTCCGAACACACTACCACTATATTATACCTACTAGCCAATGAGTGGATGGTGGCCGGGCATTTGAATATTGAAATAGTAATGTACATCACGTACACGATATATCGCTTTATCGAGGGTCAAAGAGATACGTAAACACTAAATGGAGGCTATATAATCCTATGCACAATACTAGAAATTTCATTATTTATAAGATTCACGTTCCTTGCGTGGAGATTGGTTTCCTAGGTGAAATTAGCGTTACTGTCGCAAAATCCTTAGTTTATTTTAAAAAACTGCTTCGCATTTATTTTACGCTTGAATTACTTTATATCATTGATTAACATGTTAATACGGCAGTTAATAAATTGTTTTCGTAGAAAACTTATTAATGCATAAATAACTAGGCATTTGGCATATACGTTTGCGAAATATTTTATTAATTGCATTGACGGATCTTTCAATTCGAAATTAAAAAAATTTGCAAAATTTTTATATTACACTCAACTTTTTATGTAATTACTGATATTAAGCATGATACGTTGTTTAATATTTTTTTTATTCTTAACGTCAAGAGTCTCTATGAATATATTATTATATCTACTATTATCATTAAAATATAAATAATCAATATTTTATAAATAAATTTATAAATAAAGAGATTTAAAAATATTACCCCAACAAATATTAATGCTACATCGTTAAGTATTCGCAATGAAAATTTATCTTTCTATATTTTAATCTTTGACTTAAATTTTCATTAATTTTCAATTTTCTAAAACAAATTCTTCCTACCTTTCCTTCACTAATAAAAGAAATATACTATATTTCTATTGAGATAAGCGTATCGCAATTCATTCGTATATTAATTTTTTTTTTTTTTTTTTTTTTAATTAAAAATCGTTTCTTTTCTAAAATAGCAACATTCGTTCAATTAAAAAAAAAAAAAAATCTTCCTCAAATTATTAACAATATACGTTCATATCTATAAATGATAATAACGAGGTAATTTTTTCTTTTTTTTTTTTTTTTTTTTTTTTTTTTTTTATAAAGAAAAAAATATTCTTTTAATAGATTGCGCTTGGTAAGTTGGCACAAAGGAATCCTAAAAATGTATGCGAAATTATCAGGATTTTTAATTAGTTGAAATTTCCATTGAAAGGGATAATGTACCAATGGTTAGGCATTCATGATCTTTCAGTAATACGTTTGAAAAAAGTCTCCAAGCATCGGGTGATAGTATAAGTATCGTAATGTCAATGCATTGCGAGGGAAAAAAAAATTGCTCGACATAAGTAATTGGGTTGTTTTGTAGCGAATCGCGACAACACGCTGCGAGAGAGCGAGAGAATACAACCAATGAAGTAGTTAGTGGTGGTAGTAGTAGTAGTAGTAGTAGTAGTAGTAGTAGCAGCTCGTATTCCGTGCGTTGATGCTCATCAAGAGATATATACAGTCGGGTAGTGTTCAAAGGCGCATTCATTACGCTGCCGTTGACGCAAGACGAAAAGGTTTCGCGTTGCAAATCGTCGTTTCGGCTGCGTAAAAAGGACGTGACGTTGAATTCGGTCAAAGGGAATTGTGAGGTCTCGCGACACCCTCCCACCTACGTATAGTCGATAATTTCGCCTGCGTCCTTTGACGGCGCAAGTGCCTACCGGCTGAAGTTATGAATTTTGGTGTATTATGGGAAAATGCAGATTGAAAACTGGTCGGACATATTTAGGTTTCTCTGCAGCTTTTTACGGTTTCTTATTAGGGCAGTTTTGAGAGTTCGTACCACTCCCGCCACCCACCCTCCATTCTGTTTTTGTGTGCCCTGCACTAATTTCATTGAAAATAAGCAAATGATTCGAAATAAGCAAATGAAAAAAAAAAAAAAAAAAAAAAAAAAAAAAAAAAAATTCGAAATCATTTGCATGCTAATCAGAAATCAATTATATAGAAAAATTTCGTTTTACATAATTACGATTAAGAAGTATCGATAGACATTACGCAAACAA
The DNA here is from genome assembly GCF_000503995.2 of Ceratosolen solmsi marchali. Lineage (NCBI taxonomy): Eukaryota > Metazoa > Arthropoda > Insecta > Hymenoptera > Agaonidae > Ceratosolen > Ceratosolen solmsi. The sequence goes on along the minus strand of NW_011948426.1, from coordinate 1,949,230 downwards.
TCACGATATATTTCTAATTAATAATGGTATTTAATCTTTACTTGTTAAACAAATTTTTCATTATGTCTTTATACGAAAATCTACTGTTTCTTTTTTCTTTAATCGATTTAATTTATGAATGTACTAGAAACTAGAAATTTTGCAAAATTTGTATCTGAAGATAATTGCAGCATTTTTAAATATCTAAATTTGATCGGTAATTCTTAATTATTGAAATATTCGGTATATATTTTAAAAATGAATAAAGTTATAATGGGTTGAGCGAAATAATTTGTCTGAGCGAGAATGCACGATTAAAACTATTAAGCGTTTAGATATTTTTCTAAATAACTTCTACGTACTTTGAAAGGAACTTCATGCAAATTAGTTTGAGAAATTTTAATAAAAATTTCATCACATATATGTATTGGATGATAGTAGATAACAATTTGATGAATTAAAGATAATACAAATACTATTTCTTAGTGATTAATTGTGATTTAATTTTGCTGAAACTCGGTTGTTTAATAATTCGGAAATTAATCAAAAAAATCAATCTATTCAAGTTTTATTTACCAATTATATGATTTCATTTAATGTCTCATTCTCGTTAATGTCAGCAATCTGCTTCATAATACTTTATTATACGTTACATATACATTATATCAAGAGTTTTATCTAAATTGAAATATAATGTCATTAATATGTGCTAAATCTCGAGTACTTGATTTCTAAATAGATGTTTTATGGAATTTCTCAAACAGCGACCGAGAAATTTCAGTGGCTTAGCGAAGCCTGAGTGATTCAGAAGCTCCACAATTTTGTTTCAGTGGTTTAAGAGTTTTTCATTTTTATAATGCTATCAACAACTTGAGCATTCTAAAGATTCTTCATTTTAATCGATTGTGTACTGCGCATTGAATTTTATTCTTCATATACTAGATGCTTCCTTTATTATCAGTAGCTAATCTATCTCACTTCTACAACTACGATCTACAATTTGATGAGTTATTCGTTTAAAAGATTATCATTTTCCCCTTAGCTTCTCAGTCGATGAAAATTTTTTCTCGAACTGAATTTTTAAGTGGCGAGAGTTCATTGTCATATATATTTGCAGTCAACATGTCAAGTCTGAGAAAACATTTGAATCCCCGATTAAACGAGACTCTTAATCTCCACCCGCCATATCATAACTATCATAACAATGTATTGTTAATGAAATTTTATGTAGACACTTGTTCTCTCTGTTTCCAAACTAAGGCTGCTCATGCAAACAAACAAAAACAAAAAAAAAACAAAAAAAAAAAAAACAAAAAAAAAAAACAAAAAAAAACAAAAAAACAAAAAACAGACTTTCTGACGCGTTGGGCATCGCGGGTGGGCGAGGAAGAGCAAGCGGACGAGAAATTTTTTTGACGAATTCCCGGGGCAAATATGAAGAGGCAAAAAATCCTGCACGACGCGCCGAGAACGAGCGTAAGAGGGCCAACGACTACATTTCTCGTTCCTATTTGCAAAACGTTTGAATAGGATTTACCAGAAGTGCAGGCGATAAAAGCACTTGAACTTAATGCCAACAAGAAAAGCTTAGAACTAACGTTCGTGAGTAGCAAGAGGATGACCGGAAGAAGAGAAAGTATGCTAGCACCTTGCATCTCCATGGAGTGGATATATTTAAATGAAATTTTGTTTCCGCTTCGCCTTTCTCAACTTCCGATCGATGGCAATACAAAAATTATTGTAATTTTAAACTGCCATTGAGCAATTTGCAATTTTCAAAACAATTCAACTATCGATTTCAGCAATGGCCCGGCATTTGCTAAATATATTTCCGAATAAATGAATTATAAAATGTACGTCGTATCTGCGATTGAAAATAATAAAATATAAATCACTACGATCGTGGCGAAAGGCCTATGAATTATTCTGCTCAAGTTCTCATAATGTACTATACGAATAATTCTGGCGATGAGCATGCAAAAGTGCACATTCAACACGGATACGCTGATGGCCCGTTGAAGCTTAATAATTAAATTAACGTAATCATTATATTAGTAGGATAAAACGAGGAAGAAAAATTTGTTTACCTAATTGTGATAATGTAAATTAATGGCGCTTATGAATATGCATTAAAATGGAGATGCGAGAGGGTGGAAGACGTGCAAGGTCGCATTATTGAAAAGGAAAAATCCGAGTAAAATATTTATCCCATTGTCTTTATCTCTCTCGATTCCTGCTACTTCGCAGCCTCGCCTCGATATGCTCTTCGCTTCGTTCATCTCTCGTTCGGCCTCCGAGAAGATACTCCGAAGAAGAAGATACGGTTCGCGTGGATCAGCAGGAAGCGGCTACCCGAGCGCATTACAATTCCGCTCTCGCAGCTTAAAGTTGGCCACGTGAACAAGCGGGGAAGCGTCCTAAAAGCCACTTGATTAGGTATCTTTCAGTGGAGCGAAAGCTCGTTTTGTCGATTCTCGACTCTGCTTTCTCCTTGGATTCTTTACTCTTTTTTTTTTTTTTTTTTTTTTTTTTTTTTTTTTTTTTTTTTTTTTTTATATATATATATAGAGTACGGGCAAATTTAGAGGAGGAGGACTTTGAAAATCCACGTAAAATGAAATATGTTTATTACTTTGTTCTTTTGGATTGTCGTATTTGTTAAATATTTATTACTGCTAATAACATATGCCGTTGATATGTAGAAATTATACAGCTATCGGTGTACGTATGGACATTTAATAGTTGCAAAGTTATTGATAATGTATATTCATTGTATGCCCATTACTCGAGTATTGTGCTCATAATCTTGAAAATTGTCATCCGAGTAGCTAATTTTTGCAAACTCCTTTGCACTCACACATCGCGATAAAATTATAAATACTTATATTAACTAATGATATTATATTCCATTTATGTAATCGCGAATTGATTAAAAATGAAAATTCATCACGTTAAATGTATATGTAATGCTTATATAAAATGCGCGATAAAATTATAAATAACGCGCCATTATTAAAGTTTTTGATAATGTTATTGAGATACGAAGCTATTAAGGGAAATAATATTGACTTTAAAGCGACCATAAAGTTTCACATACATACGAGTTTGCATTTGCAATGTGAAAAAGAGAGAAAATTTGTTCCCCAATATGCACCGATGCTAAATTAAGTAAATTGAAACACTTTTTCTTTTTTCTTTTTTTTCTTTTTTTTTTTTTAATTTTCATGACAGATCAAAAAATGCGCTCTTCCTTTTAAAAATATGGTCGAATCAATCACAAAAGAAAATTGGAAGAGTGCATAATCGTATTAGTTTTTAATCGTTTCTATTTCACGGAATAGTATAAAATGCACTAGAATACAGAATCGCTATTTAAATCTCAGCTTCTAATATATTTGAGATTTAACGAAATTTCACTGTTCGATATAAGCGTATGAAATTTCAACGTTTCTGATTGAATTGAGTTGCATTAGATTGCATTTCCAACTCACTTTTTCATTATATCACTTTTTGATATAAATCCAATAACATTGATAATTATTTTAACCAATTGTGCCTCCAATAACATTTAGACATTAATAATAAAAATTCACGCATAGAAATATTATTATCTGTGAATGTGTAATTATCTGTGAGTTTACCTAGAGCACTTTATTTTTATTATGATTTGACTTTAAAATTGTTATAAATATTACTCCTCTTAAAATTTATATATACGTACTAGAATTATGTGAATAATTCCTTTTATGACTCTTCACGGCGAAACTCAACACATTAATCTTGTGAAATGAAAAATCAAGTCCCTTTTCATTCTCTATATAATTCCGGTCCTTTTAGAATAATCCAAATTGATTGAAAAAACATTCTAATACATTTTTATTTTCGTTCCAAAAAAAAAAAAAAAAAAAAAAAAAAAAAAAAAAAATACCATCCGCGCTTTAGATAAAAATCTTATATTCATCGGGAGAACTATACTTTTTTTACTGTCTGACGACTGCAATTTTACACTGCGACAATGAGTATTTTATTTTCCAATTCACGACGAACTCTTTATTCTTTCAGACTGTTGAGAAATTCAAAGTACATCAAACTTCTCGAATACAACTTTTATCGTAAAATATAATGTTCATACAAACGAAATAACATAGAGTAACTGTCTACTCCAAATAACCGAAAACAAAAACAAAACAAATTAAAAAACTTTGAAATACTTATAAATGGTAATTTAATCCTTATATGCGATAGATTTAAAAATAAATAAAATGATTCGTTTATTGTATGAGGAATATTAGAGTTGATAGATTATAGTGGAAAACAAGGCCGAGTCGTAATTTTAAAAACATTCAACAAATGCCATTTTCCTTGATGGATGTTCTGAACATTCACATGACTATGCGCAATGGTTTTTACTTTTAGAGTTTCATTTTTTAAAACAGAATATGACTTCCAATTTCGCTTATACGATTAGATGTAAGCTGTAATATTTCACGGATATCTCTTCTATTTCGCCAAGTAAATCAGTATTTTATAAGATATATCCTAACATATTACGCGAACATGACTGTATTCTTACCACTTATAATATCGTTATCAAAATATTCAAAAACTGAAGTATAAGAAAAGTAGACGAAAATTATTTATTACGATTCTTTAAAGCCATGTAATTGTGGAAAATTGAAATTTCCAATTAAGTATTTAGATTAATAATAATCGACCCCTGCTTTTGCTGAACTCTATAATACTGACAATCACGTGATAAATAGATGAACGTAATGCAATATAACAATTATAATTTACCTGTAATTTTCTAATATTAAGTGTTTCCCTCACATTTATCAAGACAGTTTATTTGCATAATTTTCTATCGATATTGCATTCTATAAATTTAAAACATAAATCTATTTGCTTTCGAGTGACGTATCTACCATTAAGAATACAAATATGAATTGAGTTTTGTCGTCGTATAATAACAAATTTATCAGTTAAATATGTAAATTTATGAAATAAGTTGATAAAATGTCTAAATAAAAATAAGCATGAAAATATCAATAAGCACGTAGTCCTCTTAAAGTAAAATATTTAACATTCGCATGAAAATCTAACAGCTGACTGTTTAAATCTTAAAAGAAATATTATATAAATATAAAATATATGTTTCGTATGTAATCATTGAATATGTGGTTGTGTTTGTGTGCCTTGAGTGTGCATGTGCGTGTGCGTGTGTATGCGCGAGTGTACAGGAGAAAGCGCGCTTATGTAAGTACTCATATTTACTTTTGTACAGCAAATAACCAAATATTATAAATTGATTTGTCAAAAAGACGATTACAATAAAAACGTGTGTTCGTATTTACTTTTTTTTATTATTTTTATTTTTTTTTTTTTTTTTTTTTTTTTTTTTTTTTTTCTTTTTTTTTTTTCACAACTTCTTTTATACGTAGGTACTGGATTTTAAATGGATACACACAAAATCATCAAGTTGATAATAATTTGGATTTCGCTATTCTGCCTTAACTAACCAAAAGATAGGAAAATAAATATTTTTAAAATTGCAAGTATTATGATTAATTTAATATACGGAAATCCGTAGGAAATGCTTATGAGATTTTGTGCTAAGATATTTTTTATTAACAATAATATTTTTAAAACGTCATTTGAATAATTGTAATATAATCAGAGTTCAATTTACTTATTATAATTTATGTTTGCCTTAATAAATAAAATATATTTTAGTATAGAAATTGTTATGTTATAAAGGTATTTGACATATTCCGGTTTAAAACAAATCATCCTGCTTTTTATTTATGAATTCCAATGTACACATTGATCATCATATATTCAATAGTTTTTAGTAAATGCCTATTGTTTTATCCCATAGTCAGCTATCGCTTTGTTGAAATTTATTCCTCTACAATGATAGAAATATAATACAAATAAATCTACATAAGAGAACAAATTTATTTATACCACTACTCCGTTTGAAAAAATAAATAATAAAATATTATTAATGTATTGTTTTTAATATTAAAAATTTATGCTTTACTGATTTATAAAATAAAGCTGTGCGAATAAAGCATTATTTTTGATATTTTTTATTAGCTTTCAAATCAATATAACTAGTTTAAACAATTCATATGTAATTATTTATCAACTCAATAGGAATTATTAATAGTGATGTGATAATTATTCTCAACTAAGTATATTTAAACGTGTATATTCTTATGACAATTACATCAATTCCATTAACTGATTTAACGATATTTACATATTATTTGCTTTGCAATTTTTTTTTTATCTTTCCCAATTTGTAGCCCTCTATTGCCGCACATTACTTGGATTTATTTACAGTTGTTGAATTGCAATGCTATTCAAAGATGGAGAAAAATTCTTGGTTCGTTTAAAAAATTGTTGATAATTATCGAACATTAAATACCTGAGAAGATTAAATACTGCTTGAATATCAGTATAATTGAATAGTATCGTTTACCTAACTATTTCACAAGATTACAAATAATCACTCATCTCGCGCCCTCTCGCGCCCTCTCTCACCCATCCGAGTCAACTATGTGGAGGCGATTCAACTCTTGGAGGTAGTGTCGCGAGATTTCGCGAGAACACTCGTCAAATCGTCGACTCGACAAAACGTATCTCTATGAATATGTAGACGAGGGCATCCATTACCTCTCGCGCAGGTGCTCATTCAGCAATGAGAACGAAAGAAAGGAAAGAAAGAAATGCAGCCTGGTAAGGGGAGGGGGAGGAGAGACTGGCGATGATGAGTAGCGGCGGGGGAGGTCGAACAAAAGTGTATAAAAAATACCCTCGATGCTCGATAAAACGTTATAAGTGAATTCGATTTTTTGCGTCCCTGTAGTTTCTCCCCTCGCTTTTCCATTTCCGGTTCTTTTGTTTCAAAGAAAAGGAGAGGTGGCGTCAATTTTTATTTTAGCACGCGAGGGGTAAAGTAAAATTGAATGCACATTATTATCGTTATTTTTTAAAGGAGAGATACGCACACGAGAATTTGTATATAAGTGTATAAAAGTCTCGGGCTTTACGCATTTTCTTATTCGAAAAGGAATCTATTTCTTTTTATTCTTAAGCGAAAGCGTCTTGCTCATCGATATTCAAATTTTCGTAGAAAATATTTATTTCTACTTTTTCGAAATATTGCTTCGTATTTTTCAATGTTACGGTTGTGTGAAAAAAAAAATTTTTTTACTTAGTTTGAAAAATCCAGAGGCATGTTCTTGTAAAACAAATATTTTAAATTTACAAAATAGGGCTTGGAATATCGTATCAATAAAGTATCCGATAACAAGAGATGATTCTGTAAGAGAAATTTATTATTTATAAGTATTGGTGGCTGGTGTGTCAGTCTTTTACGCATCTTTTGATGATTTGCAATCGTAAAATAAATTTTGCTTATTATCGTATTACATTTTCAAAAGCATTTTATGATAAATATTTATTAAGCAGAGAACTCTGAACATACCGCAATAGCAATTTATTCCTAAACTAAGGCGAAATTAAAATTATACATGAAGCAAATAGAAAGGCCCTTTCATTTAAGAAGTGAAATGGTCACTTTAGAGGGTAATTATCATAATGGTAATAATGGATTAAATTATAGAATGAAGTAAGTTAGGAGGAGAAAAAGGTATTTGAAGTTATGCAATTACAAATCTAAGAAATAGGTTTTAATGATATAGCTTATAAACGTATATTCTTGATCTTCTTCTTACCGCTTTTGTATATAAAAAAGAAGAAGTAGAGAGATTCCTTTGAAATTTTTCTGGTCCGAGCAGTTTACATGCAAGTTAATTAGTAATAATTAAGGACCGATTAAAAAATGCTATATTAACGCGAATGGTCGTGCAAGAAGTTGCATTTTTCTTCTATTTACTTCATATGTACACACACACACACACACAAACACACACATATATATATATATATATATATATATATATATATAATCCCAATGGATATATAGTAAAGCAATTTTAAAATAGACAAAAGAGAAAATGGCAAAACAAGATCACCCGGGTGGTAAGCGTAGGAACATTACGATAAAAAGCGTGAGAAAAGGAGAGTGGAGAAAATTCATTAGAGGAATGAGAGCATAGTACAAATATATAGAGAAGAGAAGGATAGTGGAAGAGGCAAAGTATGGTAAAAAAGAAATAAAAGATGGAATGCTCGCATAATATAGAAAAGCTGGAAAAACCAGAGTTTGAGTGGAAGGCAATTTATACTTAGCTACACAGAGACTAGCAAGCCGTCTAAATTTAATTAATTCATTTGGAGAGTAAGGAGAAAGAGACCGAGATATATCTGCATATATATATATATATATATATATATGTATACGTATGTATACCTAAGTATACGTGGTGGAATAGGCACCGAAAGAAGAGCGGATAATGTAAATAGTAAAACTGCGGACGAAAACGAGGCGTAATCTCGAGGTCACGTAGCACTGCAGACTAAACGCGCCGTTAGATGGAAGCGACGAAGAGGAGACAAAAAGTAAGTAGTGTCTCTGCCGTTATTCGACAAGATGTCAATTTCGTGTCTTAAAAGGCCCCTTTAATTGTAGTAGCAGCAGCCCACCACCCACCCACTCCAACCCACCCCACCCCACCCCACCCCACCAGCTCCCACATCCAGTCTTTCCGCAAGGTTACGTCAAGCTTAGTTGAATTAATACAATAATACGGTTAAGGAAGACCTGAGAGGAAAAATTGTGTGTTTAGCGAATGACACTGTTTGAAGAGGAGATGGGAAGTGCTGTTGATTTTTTTTCTTCTTCCTCTTTTGTTTATCGTTTTTTGTTTGTTTTTTTTCTTTTCTTTCTTTTTTCTCTTTACGGAGATTGTAATCGTGTCGCAAGATAAACTGACCCGCTAAAATATCGTGTCGAGTGCACCAACGTTCACTCGTGATCTCGGAATTCGCGACTGAAATGCGAATGCATGGCTACGCGATTTTTCACACGACGATGCCTCCGAATCGTGCGCGGTGCAATTGTTCTACAAGATGAAAGAGATGTTCCTTCTGATATTAACAAGGAATATTATTTTTGCATTTTCGTTCCCTCTGGCAGGAAGCATTTGCTCCGGCTTGTTAAAACTCGTGCAATTAAATATAATTACATTATTATGTCATTCACACGGCTCTCTGACAATTGTAATATGTTCGAGCGGTTAAAAAGTATATTATATGCTCTTCAATATTTTCATTGAAATACTCGTTTAATTATGTATTGCACGGTATCGTTTTTTTTTCTTTCTGTTTGCTTCTGGCTGCAACGGAGATAAACATTTCGTAAAACTTTCTACTTCTATGCGCCCCGTATAAAATATTTAGCCTAATTATATTTATTACCGAGCACATTGCACTCCACGCGTCTTTGGGTAAAGATAGAAAAAAAAATATTATTTCTTTCCTATTTATATAAGAAATATCATAATCAAAGGAATATTCTCTCATTCATTAAAAGCAATATGTAACTTGGTTAAAACATGATTTCATTGAATTTTAATAAAAGCAATAAAGCATTAATATTGAAAGGAATAAAAATTGCATATTTATCTAGCTCTTATTTTATCTACCCGGAGGATGTTTTTCCTACTATTTCATTTACCTATAGTTTTATCATGTTTCATTCGCTGATGAAGTGAAAAGAAAAAAACAGACAGACAAACTAACAAAGAAACAAACAAACAAACAAACAAACAAACAAACAAACCATAACAGTAATAGAAAAACAAAAAAAAATAGATAAAGAAAAGATACGCATGAAAGGAATGGAGGGACTTATACTTATAAAACAGATTTTACATTGATTTTTATACTATTTAGCTGCTCCGCACGTGGATATTTTTGCACTTATACAGAAAATGCAATTCTGTAACATTTTTAGTATGTAACTTTACGGATCAAAGCTGATCACGGCAAATCAGATCACAATAAAGTAAGCAAAAAATGATTTTCTATTTTTCATATCGATTAACGCATAGATAATAAATATTTTCAATATCTACTGGATTTAATTAATTGCAAGTTAATTTGATTCTTAAATGTATAAATCGATAGAATGCATTAATACTTTTTAACATATATTTACTATTTAGTAATTAAGAGTGTTATAAGTTAGAACATCGGCCGATATAAAATATTTCATAAAATATTTTGTAGGAAAAAAAAGGATAATCTGCAAATGTTTTCATCATTCAGACAATGTCTTAAATTTTAATAGTAATAATAACAATAATAATAGCGACAAGGAATTGCTTATTGAGTAATTATAATTTTAATCAGGTGATTGGAATATAAAGCAATTTAACGTTTTGTAAACAGCAACTTGGTTCTCTAATTATAATATAAACTATTTAAACTGTTCGTATACATTTTTAACGAAAATACATAATTATCGGAGCCCATTGATCCTCAATTTTATAATATTAAATCAACGATCTTATTACATCAATTATTTAACAATTTCAATATTTGTATTATCAATAATAATAAGAACAATTCGTAATAATTTTATTGTCCCCATGCATTGTTCAGGTCTATTTTAATAATCTCAATTACCAACTAATCCCATGTGTATGTAATTAAAGTCTATTAGGTATAAAACAAAATAAATATTAAATTAATAATAATAATGATAATATTATAAAAATTTACAGTTATCAAATTTAAAAAAAAAAAAGAAAGAAAGAGAAAGAAGATATCATATGTATTTGACAAAATTTTAACGCAATTTACTTAACAAGTAATGTGTTAAACGTGATATTTTAATGAATATGAATGATTGAAATATTCGATTGGATTGATTGTAATGATTATAAATATTGTAAATATTGCCATGATGGAGTTAATATTTAGCACAGATATGTTTATACAAAGAACTTTGGAAAAATAAGAATTTAAAATGTAGTTAATTTATGTGACTTTCAAGTTCTTTACTTAATATTAGTCGACTAATCAAATTGATAGAATATTTTTCAATATGCTATATTGTAATTTCCATTAATGGAAAAAGAATTGAAAGTTTAAGAGAGTAGTAATTGTATACAAAGACATGAGATTTTATATATATAAGCATATTTACTTCATACATATGCTTAATACGTATAATAATATCACTAATTATTAGTTTGATCTGACCGATAATCCAATTACATCGAAGTAGATAAACATTATAAAAATGTATAAAAATTATGAAAATTATGAAAATTATCGCTATTTACTTTTACTTAATCCGCTTTATCAAGCAACTCTATTTTCTCATTCTAAATTCACGTTACTAATCTCCTTTACAAATGTTCTGCATTTCGAAAATTATTTAAAAATTAATTAATTTTCTTTTACTATTTTATTAATTATGTAGAAATGTTTACAAAATTTTCAATCGAGTAATGCGTTTTATAGAAATAAGAATAATTGTATTCCAGCCACGAAGTATTTCTGAAATTGCACTTATTTATTTCGGAAGCATTATCGATCAAAATGTAAAAATCATAATTTTCAAAATTGACAAGTCTGCTCTATTTTTACGTACCATCGCGCCTCCCGTCATTGTCTGATTCATTCTTGTGAAAGCGATAAGCGATTACTTAGACAGGGTTGAATGAAAAATGAGTTTTTAAGGATCGAAGAAAACGAATAGAGGGAAGCTGTGCTTCGACCGACATAAAAAACAAAAACCAAAAGAAAAAAAAAACAAAAAACAAAAAGAAAAAGCTGATCTTGGTCGCTTGGATCGAATGTAAGAGCCTTCCAAATGACTTACCACAGTCGTTCTTCGTATAGTGAAAAATATATTTTTATCCGACATCCAACATTCGAGAGAATTCCGAATAAGTAAATTCTACTAATTAAATTATGTGTTTACAAAAGTCATCGTGTCCTTCCCGAAAACAACGAAAACATCATATAAAAATAGAAACTTGATTTAAAAAAAATGATCGTACGACGATTAGGTATTCAAAATGATAAAAATTAAATAGTTTCTCGTTGCTATTTGAACATTTCGTTTGCAAATTCGAATATAATATTGGACGAAATTTATTATTTCTTTCTTTCTTCCGAATCGAATGTATCGAGATCACGAATAGTCGTTATTATAATTACTGAATATATCTATTTTGTGTTTTTAATGTAAATTGCTGACTATGAACATTCAATTGATTGAAAATAACACGTATTATTAAAAAGTATGAATACAAAGGAATATAAATCCAGGCGAAATAATAATAATATAGCATAAAGAATAGGTATTTTACAAATCGAGCTCACCTATCAATGATCGAGATAAATTGACTTTATTTTTACAGATAAAACAGCATATTAAATACGATGGTTATCGATCAAAATGTATCTGAAATCTGAACGTAATAAAGCATGTTATTTTATATTTATTCTCCTTCTTCTATAAAATAATGATTGGACCGACGTAAAATCTAGAGAATCAAATCTCGTCTTATCGATTAGGGAATGAAATTCCATAAAATCTAGAGCGCAATAGTTTGTATAAAGCTTAAATAGCATGAAGAGTACACATAATCACTTACGTTTGGCATAAATCATTTGAGCACTAAACCTGCCGACTGCACTTTCTAACTTTGCTTGTCTGTCGAAGTGAAAGACGAGTCGAAAAGCACGCGTATAAGCATCGACGTCACCAAACTCTCGTAATCGTCTGGAATTATTCAAGCAAATAAATGACGCTTCTAGCTCCTTTATCACTATACGTGCACGCACGCACGCACGCACGCACGCACGCACGCACGCACCCATGCGCCAACGCAAGCGCCTTATACCTACGTACATACATACACGTACGACGCATCTCTTTCCTTCGTCCGAATTATCATCTTCTAGTTAACTTTCTCTCTCTCTCTCTCTCTCTCTCTCCCTCTCTCCCTCTCTCTCTCTCTCACTCTCTCTCTAAATAATAACTCTTTATGCCATTTTTTTTCTCTCTAAAATTTTAGACATTTAATGGTAGAATGCTGTTATGCCTATAGCGTATATTGAGTTTAACAGGTATATTGAGTTTAACAAAAAAAAAAAAAAAAAAAAAAAAAAAAAAAAAAAAGAAAATGTTAATAATTAATATAATATAATTAATATATTTACAAAAGATAATCTGTTTAAATTATTAATTGCGCACATTAATTATTAATAATATTTTACTATGTGGTGAATATTTAAATGCACGTAATATTTTTTTGCTTCGTTAAGTAATTTTTTGATGGATATGAAAGTTTTTATTGAGTTTTAAGGATACTGGATAATTAGTCTTACTTTGGAACATTTTAAACCCGAATTAGATATTCCATGAAATAATCCTTCAAAGAATGGTTTCTGAATATTTTATCGGGCAAAAAACTTTTTATACTTCACTGGCTCGTTTCAATATCTTTAATACTAAATATTTCGTTTGATTTAATACAAAAGGTTTTAAATGATTAATATCAAAATTTGCAATTTTTAATTCAATTTATCATAATGTTTATTACTTTGTAATATCGGAAACGTGCAATCCAACCTGTTCGACGGTTGTCTGAATTTGTTTTCTATTTGTTATTTGTATTTTCAAAAAATACTCGTTGAAATGGATATTCCGAGATTTCACATTATTGAGTCAGGTGTGCATAGGTAAAATTTCGTAAAGGGATCGAAGAGAGTTACAATTGGCATGGAAAAGCCCGTTATATTAATATCCTCTTTAATAGAGAAATATAAAGAAGCGGCAGCATCGAGGAAAGCCGCTAAGTCCAAACAAAATGACGCGACCAATATTTATTCAAACTCCATTTATCCAAAGCTAAAATCTAAACACAGAGGTTGGACACATTAGAGTAAAGTTGTGCCTCGACCATCATGGTTTCGTAAATGAGAATTGATCGGCCCTCAACGTGATCATGCGGCTGGGTGAACTTGAGCACGGCGAGCTTCTCAATTATTCGTCGGATGGCCTCGCTTGCATCGCTCTCTCGATGCTCCCACATCCCTTTCTCGCCTCTGTATCGGCCTCGCGCTTAGTGGAGCAAACGCTCTAACTCGCCTAAACAGCGAGCGGTGCTCAATCCGTGTACCCCCTCCTACTCGCGCGCACAACGGCCTTCGTTCGTTCTCCTAATGCCTCTCGGGTGAAAAACACTTGCAAAATTATTAATGCGCAAGGAACGGTGACTGATTGTAAGAATGTTTTCATTTTTATGGATGTACGATGGAACTTGAGAGAGAACTCGAAGGAATTAGATCAATAATATTAGAATGATAATTTTTTAACTGCCTACGTAGATAATACGAAAATTTTTCACACATGCACGCACACGCGCACACCCTCACATACGTATCTCTCTCTCTCTCTCTCTCTCTCTCTCTCTCTCTCTCTCTCTCTCTCTCTGTGCGTGCGTGTGTGCATGTGTGAGCGTGCGTGCGCGTGCGTGCGTTGGAGAGTGGGAGGGGGGGGGTATTTTTGTTTATATGGTATGGTAAATATTTGTATATTCAAGGCGTTATTCATAAAGGGAATTTAGATAATCTAAGTATTCAAACTTCAAACTAAACAAACTGTTGGAATCTTAATGCGATGCCGAATCACGTACATCTATATTTACTAACCGTCTGTATAAAAATTCAATGTGGATAAATTTAACGAAACGAATTTACAAAAATAATAGATTCAATTGGATCGTTTGTGTATTTCTATCCAGAAATTTTTTCCCTCCTAAAAACAAAAGCAAACAGAAACAAACATTTGTTTGTCAATTCTAAAAATTGAATATATTTCATTCTCATCGAGCTCAATATATTAAGTACAGAATTTTTAATTTTTATAAAAAGTACGTTGGTAATGAAAGTAACATGTTAACTACAATTTAAGACACTTGGGAAATTGTGGTTAATTTGAATGTGAAAAATATGGAATGCTTGATTTCACAAAAATTTAGGCGAGTTGCAAGAAGCTGTTTAATTTATAAAAAAAAGTTACAGATTATAATCAAAAAGTTTCAAATAACAAGTACACATATTATTATTTCTAAATGTTTATTATCTACTTACACATGTAGTCTTGCAAAATTAATCTACGAACATGAATATTGTCAAAAGTAAATATTTCCCTTCATTAAATATGAGAAAAGATGATGGCATGAGTTCTACAATCACGAAAATTTATTAATTTACCTACTCTTCTTCCATATATCAAACTATTGTATCACTTATCATTCTCTATTCACCCCCTCCTCCGCCCCATTCATAATCACATACACATATCTCTACTCTCTCTCTCTCTCTCTCTCTCTCTCTATATATATATATATATATATATATATATATCTCTATCTCTCTATCTCAACACATATGTATTCTCGACCTACTAATAATTCTCATCATCCCAGTCTGTTTATCCAGCCAATTTTCTAGCAAACGGATTTTCTTTGCCCTCTCTTTTCATCTTTAGGTCATGTAAATTTCGTGCTAGCCCGCACCTCTCCCAACGTCCCCCAACACGCGCACACGTACATATAATGAATGAGCGCACGACAGGGGCATTTGGAAGTTTCAAGTGCACGCGAGGCACGTCAAGCTTAACTTGAAATTGAGTTGTCATCTACTTGGTGAAAGTTATAGTGCCTTTATAATGCACGTACGCTTACTCGCGAGGATCGTAATGAGAAAGCTATTAAGACAGGACATGTGGATGGCGACCACATGATATTCATGAAAAATCAGTTCAAAAGTTCTTACGATCGTTCGATACATTGATTTATAGATTTCGATCTTATGGATCTTGGTTCTTGTATGCAACATAGGCATTTGTCCCCGAGCAATTTTGTATTTGAACGAACGATGCGATATTACAGCGATTTACATTTTCGCATCGTCGAATTGAGAGAAAACTATTGCCGGAAATAGATTTTCGATAAAGAATCATAAAGATTAACAAAGATTATGAATTTGATGCCTTGTGTTCAGAATGTTTTAAACAAAATGGACATTTATAAATACACGAAGAGCGAAATAAATTATAAGAATTCTCATTATATACATCTGTGATAATTTAAAAACAAAAAAAAAAAACAAAAAAAAAAACAAAAAAAAAACAAAAAAAAATTTATTTTAGGACATCACTCAAAAATTATCCCTCTATATAATAATGACTATAAAACTTTTCATAAATTGTGATCATTAAGCTTGATAACGATGCAGTAATCAGTAGTCCTTAAATATATTATTCTCATGGTAATCGCATGCGATGTTGAAAGAGCAAAATTTAACGTAAAAATATAATTGCCATTTAATCATATTTATGGTGATAAATTACAATAGAACAATATTTATAATATTTTAGCATGTCGTATACTAACGTTAATTATTACGATAAACTACTTATCGGGAACTTTCTTTTACGTAAACAACTTTTAGAAATATTTAGAAATGAAACTATATGCATATCAAGACGTAATGGGATTTTTCTTATCGGGACAATAATGATAAGATGCTAGAGATGTTAATTGTGAAGTTACAAGTTAGCAGCAAGGATAGATATTTACTTGAAAGACGAGAGATTTCAAAATATTTTTTAAGTTAAACATGCTTTTGTCATCAAAATAGATCATACGGATGTCTAGAGAGCAGTGAGACCAAACGCTAAACTTTAAACTTTAAAATGGCTCTCTTATTTTTATATCGAAAATTATTTAATCATAGTTTCATATAATAATTTCAGTTAGTTTTGGATGCCTATTTAATAATCTTGGGAATAAAATTTGATTGAGATTGGTAGTCCAATTAGTTTTTCCGCTATCATACTTAGCCAATTTCGTGAATTAAATTTTAAGGAAAGTCGTTCCAAAGTTCTTGGTTATTATATATTTTCTACTTTCTTCGTTCTCGAACATGTATCTTGCGAAATACTTTGAATTAGACTTTGAAACTTTGATGAAATATTCGTGGATATTTTCAATATAAATTAAGATTTTAAAAAATCGATATCTCGAACATTCGTGAATCGCCGAATCGCCGCCACTACAATATAAAGTACAGTTTTTCATGAAATTTTAAAAAATCGATGTGCTAATTACGAAACAAATAGACAATGAAAATTCTTGGATTATTTTAAGCAAAGTACATGCCTATTCAACGCGAGCTACGCGTAATCGAATTAAATGCCAATGTACAGATTAGCAAAACCTATTACGACACTAAAAGCGAGCGACTGGGATTACACGGACTTGGGACAAATGAAGTAGAAACGAACTGATTTGCGTCAGACATTCTAAGTTTACTATTTTTCGTAGTACACGTTCTTATTTTGATAAATACATTTTTCTAGTTACATCGTCACATATTCGTGATCGCGACTTTATAATTTGATAGTAAAGGCTTAATCAATTAAATTCAAATGGGTTGAAAAGGTAACGTTACGTAATTACGAGATTAAGCGATTAAGACGTTAGAATGGAAAGTTTATATGATTGAATTAACAATTACTAGTGTTGTTTCATGTAACTCATATGTTTGTCAAATGTAAAAGAACAAGAATATCGTAAGGAAATATTACTTGTCTCGTAGTTATTGGGAAATAAAATATGCCACACACGCAGGTGTATAGTCCAGAAATACAAAATCCACTCAGTTTTAGTATCGAGAAATGTCGTTTTGCATGTTTTGTCACGATAAAGTAAGTTGTAGAATTTTAATTTCAATTGTAGTAAATTAAACTAACTTTGTTTATAATTCAGTTGTATGAAATATATTTATAAACATGTAAGTTAATTAGCAATTAATAAATCTGATACTGTAACATGCTGAAATTTTAAATTTCAATCTTGATGGTATATTCAGTATATTTATAATAGTTTGTATTATAATCGATAAAGCTGATAGGGAAAATTATAATTTAATATGCTTGTGCAATAATATTGTAAATTTTATAATTATAATTTTAATGATACATCATGATTTTATAAACAATGCCTGTAGAGTGCAATTATTTATTAATAAGTTATTCGGCATTCTATAGATTAATTAATATCCACATAATTGTTCTTAACATATTTCATTAGTATTTTAGGGAAAATTTAATAAAACACATTTTATGTATAAAATTTTTTAATTAATATCTAATTCAAGCTGACGCTAGTCTTTGCGAAAGAATCAAATTATTTCATGTAGAATTATTAAATGATAAATATTAAAACGCTTTATATCTCACGGATATTTTAGCAAATTTCATTTCACATATTTGCACGCCTTTTTTTCTTTTGCATAAAAAAAGAAAGAAATATTAAATAAAGGAGCGTATGTACAAATAAGCAAAATACGTAGCACAATGAAAGGAATATAAAAAGTGGAGGGAGAAAAATGGCTTATTTAAACTTAAACCTTATTTAAAGTTGAACATAATTTGCTTTTGAACAAAAATGTAATATTTTATCTTCTACTATCTACAGCTGCGGAACCATATCGAGTGGAACATAGCTATCCTACTCTCACTCGTATTCGCACCCCCCTCCCCCCCTCTCTCTCTCCCTCTCCCTCTCCCTCTCTCTCTCTCATCCTCTCTTACCTCGAGTCAGCTGCCTTGAAAGCAAATTCTCTCTTGAAGTTTATCATCGATTTCGCATTTCCCGATGCTTGCTTTAAGCGGGAAAAAGGAAGCGAACGACGAGAATATTACCATCCGGGAAAATTCAATTTTATTTTCTTTTTTTCTCTTGTCTTCTTATCAGCTGCGATACTGTAACTTTCTGAGCGTGTATTTAGACGAGACGTTTCTATACAGTGACTTTGCACGCTTGTTTTTTTCTCTTTGTTTTCTTTTTTTTTTTTTTTTCTTCTTTTCTTTTAGCGCGTGGTTAAACAAGAATGAAACGCGATATTTTTACAAGGATCGAGCCTGGTGAATTGCGAGAGACTCAATTGTAAAAACTATTTGTTACCGCTTATGGTGCTATTGACAAATAACGCTTAATCGATTTCTCTGTCAGATACAGTAAATTTTTCTGGATTTTGCTCTCTGCGCTAAATTCAGCACATCTTCTGACTTTTTGACTCCTTCGGTAGTGTTAAATTTTGATTATATTAATATGTCAATGAATTCTTTTATTTCCAATTGTTATTTTATGCGTATGACTTAATCGTTCCATCAAATGGATTGGACTCATTATGACATTGAATATATCTTAGTTATGAAACTATTTTTTTTTTCTTCAAAAATTCATTCTCTCTTTATTAATGAGAATTATGGGGTATTTTCAACTATCATAATATGCTATCATAATTTTATCCGTTTTTTTTTACTACATAAATTTTCATAAATCACTATTATGATATATTGTTTTTACATAATTCTATTAAAATTGGTTGTTTTTTTTTTTGTTTTTTTTTTTTTATCAAATAAAAAAATATTATACATACATCAAGTAATTGCGATGTATTTAATTTCGTTGGAAATTATAAATTTACATTAATTTACTGTTATATTTTTATAACAATTAAATAATTACTATTAATAATAAATAATTAAATATTCTTCTCAGCTTAAAGATTGGAAAATTGTTAATTTAAACTGGCAAACCATAATATCATAGTATAATTACACGCGTCCAAACACACACACACACATATATATATATATATATATATATATATATATATATATATAATGATAATTGATTTTAACATTGTTTATTCGGGTTTAGTTGTGTAATTGTCAAATTATATATTTTAAAGAGCAGCAAGATGAAGTGCATAAAAATTACATCGAGTGATTTAATTTATCAAATATTGGCACATGGGGAATTGGAATGTAATGATTGACAAAATAGAAATATATGAATTATGCATATGTTGTGAACGAATGAAGAAAAATTGTGAACGTAAGTAAGTGTTAACTAACTAATCGATTTCGATATATTATGGCTCGAGGATTTTGCAAGCAATTTTTGTCAGATACTGTCACTCTCGTTAAAAGCTTTTAAGCATACAATTTGTGCTTATGCAAATTGGGACACTCATTTTCTAATGATAATGTGCAGTGAATGAAGTTGCGAGTAAATTCGAGGTGTCAAGGAGGTACAAATAAATTTGTGAGAGGCAAAACCGTGAGTGTGTTGATTCAAGTGTCGAGCCAATATTGCACCCAGCACGACTTGACTTGGTGTCGGCGTTGCGTTGCGATCAACGATCGTTGATCTTTGTATCTGAATCCCTCTCGATATTGCATGAATCTCGCCACGTCGCGTGCTAGTGATAGAGCGTGTCGCGGAATTTATTCCTGGAAGAGAGGATATTCATCCGGCCCGTATGTTCGACGGCCCGGGAGGAGAGGCTAGTTGCGTTATCTCGCTCATGGGAAATGCGTTACCGGATGAGACGGTGCTTTCTCATCCTAAATTATTATGGGGCGAGGGGAGAGGAGCGAGTAAAGAAAGTGAAATGAGAAAATAATGTTATCTACGAGGGATCTAAGTGAGGCAATCTAACGAATAGATACGGAAAGAAAATGCCTGCAACTGAATTGTAGAATGGAATCCGAGAGGAAATGATCAGATTATCGTCTCTATTTCAATATTTCATCAAACAACATCGTCATCCTGAATTTTTCGTTACTGTTGAGCGAGAGCGATCCAGTTGATCGCGAAACCTCATTTTACTCTTAAATATTTAAATTCTGTCCCTCTCTCTTTTCTTTTTTTTGGCTTTTTTTTTTTGTTTTTATTTTTGTTTTACCCTCGCTCCCATCCGTTGGCCAATAGTCGAGCTATCTCGCGGAGAAATTATAATCACATTTGATGGAGAGGGGGGGAGGGGTGGAGAGTTAGGTAAATAATCATCAAGCCGAGACCATTGGACAACGGCTCGGGTAGACTCGTTACGCAAGCACAAATAAGGAGGAGGACGATCAAGGCCCCACGGCCCCATTCCGCCAATGCTTAGCGCCCGCAAACTTATCCGCTCTTCGCTCCAATACAAAATAAAAGCTCTAGGACTACCGGATCAAGCTGAAATCCCCAATCATCTCTACAAAGTTGCACATCATATTGTACAATGTTACCTAGCCCCACTCCATCCCCTAGTCCGTCCGCTCCCCTCCTCGCCTAACGATCCCCGTCAAATCGCAAATAACGAGAAACATACGGGCATCCATCCTCGAACAAATCCCTCAGCCCCCGGCGATCGCATTTCATAAACGCGGCAGCGTAGTCTAGAAACCAATTTAAAGGGGGTCGATTGTCGTTGCAGAAGGCCGCATCCTGGAGCTCCACTCCCCGGACGGCGTCCACGAGTGCTGGCTCCGAGCATCCGACAACACCGAGGCCAACGTCTGGTTCAACGCACTCCACTCGGCCCTAGCCGCCCTCACTCTCAAGGCCCTTCGATTGGCCTCGGCACTACCCGACCCGCCGCAACTCCAGCACATCGGCTGGCTCGCCAGGAGGCACTGCATACAGGTGAGTACTCGGATCAAAAGACAAGTACTTGTACTTGCTAATGCGCGCTCACGCTCCGCTTAAATTCCATCAAAGTCGCCATAATCCACGTGGCCTACGGCCCTCATCCCCTTACTCCCCCTCACTCCCTTACTCTCTTACTTCCTTACTCACGTACTCGACGTTTCCGTCCCCTTGTCATCCATTCTCATTCGACCTTTAAATTCCTTCTATTTCGATGATGTTTTAATGAACGTAATTTGCGCGAGTCCGTGTCGAGCTCACTTGGGAGTCTATTTTATCGGGTTTACGTCACTTAGTATTATTGGTCGAGCGCGGGCGCATCTTTTGTTCGGCGTTCCTTTAAATAAGCCGACAATGGCATAATGTCGAGTAAAAAGTTAAGTCTAAGCGCTTTTCATTATTTTTCCATTCTCCGAGGCGATATTTGCTTGAAAATTTTTCGCAATCTTATTACCGAGAATATTGGGTTGGAAACTGAATTTCAACACTACATGCTCGTGTAATCAGCCTTGATTTAGTGCGCTGAGGCGACAATACAATTCTCCTCACTCCCTACGTATTTTGCATTGCTCGGGTATATTAGCTTTTTATTAGTATATTACAGTGTCATTTATTGAACCTACGAGCGCTAAACAGAGACCGATTATGCTTTTTCGTTATTAAGGGCGGAATATAAGGGTATGGGCCCGCGCAATTTTTTTCTCGCTCACCACGATCGAGGCACCGCTCATCTTTTCCTCATTCCCTCCTCTAAAGAATAAATAATTAACCACTTTAATCTAGTAGTACAAATAATTAAGTATGACAGCTATTATCAAGGAGCTTTAATTAAAACAAAAACAAAAAATGCTCTTAATTCAAATAATATGACAGGAGTATCCGATAGTGCGTTGAAAATATACGATCTTAATTAAAATAACCACTCTTCTTAGTTAACGGATCGTCAATTTGCATAACTATGAGAACAATTATGTTTCACTTTGTCTGAAAAATGCGCGCTGCTTCTCATTTAGAAATTAAATTTTATCTTTCGCGCGTAACAATGTAAAATAAGCGTTTCAACATTCGTTTTAAATAGTAATCAGCTCATTCCTAGTAAAAGTAGTCCTATCGTATTGGCTGGCGTCTTATCGATTCTTATCGAGTATTAATAACAAATAAAGATGTTAAAAGATGATACGCTCAAAACCTTCACGTGAAGTATGACAAAATTCCGTAAATGACGAGGAAGCATTGTCAGATGACTCAGATGACCAGATGTATCGAGCAATTAATTACTCGGTACTCTAATGTGCGAAATTGATTTAAAAAAAAACAAGCCTATATCGCGTACAGTCATTTATTAGAATAATTTCAATGGGCTTTGACGTGTTATTGATGACACGATCTTGACACGATGACATGATCTCGGTCGAATCTCGAAAATATCTCGGCTTCGCTTATTAACACCAAATACGTAATTTAACGGGGGAGCGCTCGAGATGCCCACCACGCACACACGGCACAGCAGACTCGCAACGGCAAAATCGCCTAAGTTACCTGGGAACGTGACGTTCTCGTTTTCGACAAGGCCACGAGCCTGAAAATCGAAAGTCCAAGGCTCGACGAGCAAACACGATCGCGAATTCGTGAAATCGAAAAGTGGGCAGTGGCCGAGGGCGCGCAAACATACATCAGCCGATGCCTTGGCGTTTGCCTCTATGTCATATCCGTATATGGGCTAATCACGCTCCGGGTTCGCCGTTAAAATATGGATTGATAGTGGTGGCGGTGGGTGACGATGGGTGGCGATGGGTGGCGATGGGTGGCGGGAGACGGGAGCATCGGCTGCAATGCGTTGGCTATTTAAGCGACCCGTGGGATACTTCGTCAAGGAGCAGCGGACGTATGGATAGGCGCAGTTATGGCCGCACGTCAATCGATATGGCGAGCAATCAAAGCCGCTAATGCCAATCAATTATGTGCCTGCAGCCCCCGCGCGTTTCTCCGTCACCTCGGCCACGGTCGTCCTTTATCAATAGGCGAGCGGTGGTAGGTCTCCTCGAGTCGAGCCTGCTGCTCCTGCGCCATATCGATTGCTCGCTCCCGTCGCCGCTCTAGCGCGTTGTCGTTGGCCGGGACCGAGATCGGGATAGCCTGTTTGTGTGCGTGTGGCGTTGGTGGAGGGATGCGAGAGAGTTGAGAGTTTGACAGCCAAAGTTCAAGGTGGGAGAGCGATAGGAGAAGCATTTTCCATGCGCCGGTTCATCGAGTGACATGGACATAATCGGTATCGTTCAATATTCCTCGACTTTAAAGTTGCTCGAGCTGATGAGATCTTGCAATCGCCTATTTCGGCGCGCTTATTACGATTTTATTCAACAACTGCTAGAAACGCTCGAAAGTTTGTCACTTTATCAAGTCTGGAGCGCAACTCTATTTTCCATTCTCTTTCAAAATAGCACTCGGCGCATTAAACTTTACTCCACCTATTTCAACTCTAATTAAATATCAACGTCTTAGCTTCATCTCGATCCTAATAAACATCTTTTACTATTTGGTTTATCTATTAAAATTCTTGATACTCAATTGTATAACTGTACACATACTTTAGCTATACTTTGCCTGTTTTATTTAATCTGCATTATTTAATTTTTTTTATAGTGCTGAAGAAAGATAGGAGAATTTCTCGATCTCGTAAGAATTACATTCAACATTAATTCGACGACTCCGTCCCATTATCTACAAATATGTTTATAATAATTTACCTTACATTTCTAATGACTTCAATTTTAGTTTCACTATATTCTCTAAAGTTGTCTTGACCGTGCGAAACCTACTAGCTACATCGTTACTTTCAAATGCTTTTATTTTTAAATGATAATTAAAAAGTACGTTTCTAAATGAAAGAGCACGAGTTACATTTTCTGATATTTCTTTGTTTTACCATGTCATCGATGACTCGTATAAAGATACTTGACGACTAATTTCCTAATAATAAATGCCTTTTTTTTTATCCTATTTTTTTACTTTGGATAGTATATAATAATTAACTTATCTAAAAAAAAAAAAAAAAAAAAAAAAAAAAAAAAAAAAAAAAAAAAAAAAAAAAAAAAAAAAAAAAACAGGCCAAATAGAAAAACAAATTCAGCCCTAATAAGGCTTTTTAATTAAATTTGTCGTTATTGCTTCAGGAGCCAGCAACGCTTTGACGTGATATTAAGTTTATCAAGTATTTATATTAAATTAATAAACTGATTGTATTGACTCCTTTACATAGAAATGAGCTTGAAAATAGCTATGAAATTGTAAATCGAAGGGACAAATTTCCTTTCTTATTCCTGCCATGAGGTTGCCGATATTTAGAAACAATAAGAAAATTCGAAAGCTAGCTCATCCGAAGAGTAATTTCTAATAAATTCGGCGACGTTATTGTCATATAAGGAACGTCGATGGTGAATTGCAAATGAAAAATTTCCTCAGCATTAAGTGGCCGGGCTCGCTATTATGGAGCTGCGCCCGTAAAGCTCGACTTGAGCTTTTCATAGCTCCATCCGTTAGGATGCTGGAGTAATCGTTCTGTACCATTACTCGTTTGTAACTCGGTTTATATCTCGGCACTGATACCAGCAACAGCACCAGCTGTTTAATAATCGTCGGAATGAGAAGAGATCCGACATTTCAAATTCTACCAACTTGTATGTATTTTTGGGTAAGCGTCATTCATTTAACGCTTGGACATATTTCCACAAATTCTAAATTTCATTGCAGATTTGATTGAGGTTGTGTGTGGAAATATATCATATCATTATATGTATTTGTCGATTTTTAATAAGTAGAGTCGGCTCTGTGCATCTCTTACATATATTAATTACTTATAATCTACGTATTGTTAAACATGAGCTTTATTAATTGAAGGATTATGAAATCTTCGAATAAATGCAAAGAAACAATAATTATTGTATTTATAAGGAGATAAATAGAAATTCTCTTTTGTAACTCGAGTAAGATGATTATAAATTGAATGTCTAATGTAATTACGAAGTATATTTGGCAATAACATGTTTAAGTATAAATGTAACTTCTGAAAACTTATTTTAATAATTGACTTTATTTCAAGTTATTAGTGGATTTATTTACAAAGATCAGTGTTTGACTTACTTATTCGTACAAGTTAGAATGATAAATTATCTTGTCTTATAAAATTATGTAACATTTTCAAGTTTATTTGCTCCGCGCTGTAAAACAAAAGTATATAATGATGGGCTTCTTGGTTTCACCACTTGGCCATGTCACTTATAACTTTGAAGTGCCAGTAAATAATCGCTCTTTCGTTACATAATATTAAATTTATTATGCTCTGACTAATTTGAAAAGTATTTTAAATGATAAATGTACATAAAATGATAACAATCACTTTACTTACTTAATTCATGCTTCTTCTCACCACAAGTCCCTCATTATAATTATTACTTTTAATTTCGCTCGGCCAAATTTACAACAATTAACGTAATTGTTCTATTATTTATTATATGATAAATTAAGAATTTCATAAAAGAATGGTTGCATAATAATGCAGACGCGTGTGATTCAATGCTTGAAAATATTTTTACTTGATAAATATGTAATGTCTCTCTTACTCTCGCTCTTACTCGTAAAATGTTAATTAGAAAAAATGTCAATTAGTCAATTAAAAACTAAAGCATCTTTTTGAAATTAATTTATTGTTGAATTATAGTTTAATTTTAATGGCGTATGCTGAGTTATTCGACAATTAGCGTGAAAATATTCTTCATAACTAAGCTTATATTGCTAGCTAAATGCTAATGATTGGCGAATGAAAAAAGAAAAAAGAAAAAAAGAAAGAAAAGTTTGGAAATTTCTAAAAAGAAAAGTTTATTCTAAATTTACCAAAGATTTAATAGCAAAAAGTAATTTTAAAAAAATAATCTTTGTTCAAATCCGGACACTTTTAATTTAAAGCAAATATGTAAATTAAAAGTGAGGTGAGGTGGGGGGGGGGGGGGGGGGGGGGGGGGGGGGGGGGGGGGGGTGACTACATTTTGCTCCGTAGATCTGATCTTCAAAAAAAGTCAATTGTCTAAAATCAATTTCATTTTTGGCTTAAAAATATCGGGATTTTGTTTTCAAGGTAAAATAGGAGGTGGAATTTAAATTTTATGCATTTTTTCGTCGATGGAAATTAGGGAAAGTGAAAATCGAGATGACTTGGACGAAAATCCAGCGATTATTACGAAAGGGAAAACGGATTTGAATTGCTTCTGATTCGGATTACAGCGTCGAAAGCCGAATGGGTAATACCGAGGATTGCGCGGTGATGTATTTGAGAAGAAACCGTCGCCTAATTCACATCAGTTAATTTTCCGTAATCTTTATGGTGTGCATTCAAATAACAATTTAACGCTAAATAATAGGGAAGAGC
>NW_011948426.1:1882725-1922200 GCF_000503995.2 Ceratosolen solmsi marchali | reverse complement strand
GATTATGGATTCAATTGTATCGATATAACTTTAACGGATATACGAGAAAGCCCTTGTAATTTAACCGTAATAATGCGCCCATAATACTTTCTTAAATTAATACTGAGATGATCTAAGCAGTAGGATGATTTTTTTTTCTTTTTTACAAAACCTAATCTAAAGTATACTTATGTGCATTACATATATATATATATATATATATATATATATATATATATATATATATATAGTATAACTAAGATTTGCATAACGATATTATTATGATTATTATTATTATTATTATTATTATTATTATTATTGTTATTGTTATTATTCGTATATTATATATAAATTAAATTTATATAATTTTTATGATCGAGGGACTTAAATTTTACGTGTAATTAAGGGACGATTAACACTTATGAACTGCACAATTATAAACATTAAAAACGCTTATGAATCATTGAATTTTTATTTTACCCTATTTTTATCGACACCTATTTATTGATTATTGATTGTAAATTTGAAATTCAAATTTAAATGCAAACCATTGTTTTTCCACTTTGTTTTAAATTGGATTGTATTAATCGATGATTATTTTAATGGTATTATAAAGTATGCTACTTCGCTAATAAATGAAGAAGTATCTTCTTTAAAATTTGAATAACTTCGTTTACTACCGATGAAAATTTTAATTAAAAAATTATACGCCACCTACGTATACATAAATATTATATTAAGAATACTCGTTTCTTAAAAAAGATTCTTTATTATTTAACGCTAATTTGTCTATCCCTATTTATTTTTTCTTTACTTTATTAAAGTATTTCTCCTAGATGCATTTGTACGTTATAATAACTTCAAAATAAGAATGCAGTATTCTAATTATTTTACTAATAATTTATTCCATAAATGTGGAATGAAGAATTCACCGAGTCGTGTGTTATGTCGAAGTGCCGGTGAAATATTTTCTACGTTCGTCAGTCGCTGAAAGATAAGTATATTTCTAATTTATCTTGTACTTCAAAATTCCTCTCAATTAAATGGAAATATTCAACAAATACCATTGCTGCATTCATTCCGAAAAATGCCTAAATTCTCAAGTTTTCTAGGTGGTGGTACAAGTATAATCGTGCAATGTGAATATAAAATTTCACATTATTTTTCTCTATTTTTTTTATTTTTTTTTTTCGTTTTTTTTTTTGTTTTTTGTTTTTTTTTTTTTTTTTGTTTTTTGTTTCACAAGATAACGGAGTTTGGATGTTATATATCGAAGGCCATATGCAAATAGAATTTCTCATTGGTATTACTTATTTTATTCGAGGGTCGTTTCTGAGAAAGGCTTATAAAGAAGATAATAAATTATACGGTCTCGTTGTTGAAGGGGCTAGAGTGAGATTTTCAAATGAAATTCAAATATCCGCTATAAGCCCATGATTTATCATTTATAATATAGTTGATAATTTTTAATAAAATTCAAGCTTAACTGGTGATGTTTATATTAACAGTTGTAGGAAAGCGATAGGTAAGTTTTAATTTGTAATTGTCATTTTTTTTAAAATAATTATTTCACTTGAATTGAATTAATTAACTCATGAACAATCAAAAAGGGGCTGAATGAGACATCGATTGTTTTTAATAATGAAATTGTTTGTTAGGCTTGGAGAGCAACACTTTGAGCACAATACTCATTCACATATAGAAGACAGCGTGTCAAATTGTAGTTCGGCAAATTACAAAATATTATATGAATGAATTTCTATTGTATAAAAGGTTAATATACAATTTGCCAATAAATTCAAACATAATCAACATTGTCATTCTATGAGTATTATCATTTATGCGAATTATATGATATTTTCTTTATAAAAGAAAAAAAACATCTATTCCATTCGTAAAACTTGAATAATCTAATAAAGTCTGTTTAATTCATTTTATACACACAATTCATCTATATTGTATATTAATAATATGATAAGATTTTGCCATACAAGGATTTATAAAAAATTTACCGCTCTAATTTATAATAATCTATCCTATAAACGCACCTTCCTACATGTATTTTTACCACAGCGTTTATATAATTTATCCCATAAGCTCTAGAATAAATAATACTCACCTGTTACGTATATACAAATACGCAACGAGCCAGTCTTATGTACAATCAGAATAGCGTTTTCTTTGTCATTATAGAAACGCTAAAAGCCCGCGCCATTTTTATATTCGTAAGAAACAAAACTAAAAAAGAAAAAAGTGTAGAAACACAAATAGAATTGAAGCGGAAGAAAAACGCTTCCTCTTATGCATAATAACGAGAAGCTCGTTAAGTCGAGGCACAGCTCAAGTGAAAAAGAAACGGTATGGAGTGGGGGGAGGGGGATGGTAAAGCGCGCGAGCAAAAGAGCCGACGTGCGGAGCTCGCAAGCATTCGAAAAGCCCGGAAGTAGAATTACCGGAGAATTACGAGGAATCGCGAGTGGATGAGAGGTGGTAGAGACGGTGAATGTTGGTTGGGCGGCGGGTGGTAGGGGGGGGGGCTGGGGGTTAGAAGTGAACTTTTTGAGAGATTCGACGGCTGCCAGAAGTCTCGAGCCGCGCGGAACGAGGGCAAACAGCAAAGATTCCCTGGATTTAAAACGCCTCCTTCCTTTTCTCTCAATTTTAACATTCACTCGCTCACTGCGATTCACATGTCAACATAATACTTCACGCCGGGAAAATGCAAACTGTTATTCACCGAGCACCAGAGAGAAATTGGTTGCCCCTGAGATGATGAGTCAATCGCGTTTATATTTGAAAAATTTCCGCCTTGTACCTCTGAACTTTCTCCTCCTTCATGACCTAATCTCGCCTCTTTACATTTTGCCTCTTCATCTCGTAATTTCTCTCTTTATTTCTCTTCGTTCCTCCATCACTCCATCCTGTTCAATCTCTCTCTCTCTCTCTCTCTCTCTCTCTCTCTCTCTCTCTCTCGCTCCCATCTCTTTTTCTCTACCCCTATTCTTCTACATCTTACTATTTTTCCGCTATGCTCAGGCTTTGTATGCCTTTTGAAATATTTGAGTAACTCAAATTATTTCGAAATTCGAAATATATATACATATTTGTCAATGTGTCACGAAAGAGAGAAAGAGAAACTAAGTTTCAACAAATAAATACTCAACGAACCAACGGCTAAAAGTTTGCGTTTTCACTCTCAAGGTAGTGACTACTGATTTTTCTTATGCCTCGTGAAAATTTCATTTCGCAGCGGAATTTCGTTCCTCGATTTTTAGCAAAACACAATATTGTCGACAAAATCAATAAAACGAAAAATCAAGCTAAATCCGCATTACCAAAAATTCACATAAGCTATTAGTAT
Organism: Ceratosolen solmsi marchali; assembly: GCF_000503995.2. NCBI lineage: Eukaryota > Metazoa > Arthropoda > Insecta > Hymenoptera > Agaonidae > Ceratosolen > Ceratosolen solmsi. The sequence goes on along the minus strand of NW_011948426.1, from coordinate 1,918,860 downwards.
TATACGTACATATTTAACATTACTAATTACTAAATATTTTACTGCCTGATTTTTATAAGTTTGAGCTATTATTCGCCATTATAAATGTGAATTGATTTTGTTTATTACATAAATTTGTAAATTTTCATTCCAAATTATGTAGCTTCCAACTTTTATATCTTATACTATGAGCCTACATTTTCCTTGTATATTTATATATTTTCTCGCGATAAATTTTAATGTATTTCTGCATTCTGTATTATCTCACGTATACACAAACACGTACAGTAATCAACAATTGCAGTAATAATGATGAAATACGTATAAGTAACACGTGATATTCTTACTTATTATAAATTTGATAGTTATGTATGAAATTCCAGTATAATTTTTCAAATGCATACACGACCCATGCAGTTGTGACATTCAATTGGTAGGTGAAATATAATTGCTTTAGGAATTTCTATCTTATCATTAGTTTAAATTAATGTTGCAATTAAACAATGACTGTTGCAACAAGTTATCGTTACTTCGATCACATATGTTATAATACGCAATTATACCGATAGTTGGTAAAACTTGTATTGATGTTCGATAGATTTGAATAATTGAAGATTTGCAGATTATTTTTAAAAAGTTATCTCAAACTAGTACCTTATTATTTCAAATTTACGGCTTCCTAAGTTGTATGCAGAATTTAATGAATAATTTAATCTGTATGGATAAATTGGCCTCTATATACTAGTACATAATCAATCCATTCGTATATAATTCACTATATTAGAGAAATTACAATATTAACATACGAAATAATTGATTAAATTTACAATACTTTGTCACTAAAGAATGAAGAGATTATGTTTCTTTTACAATATCAAATTCTATAATCAGCAGCTATTATAAGCTATGCCATATTTTTTTGTTAAATATTTCATTACCAACGCTTATTCCATTAAGTTTTTCTATAATTGGCTTATACTTTCTATTGTAATTATATTCAATGATATTGAAATTAATATTCTTACAATAATTCTATTAAATGCCTTTACTTACAAATTTGTAATTTATTTTAATTTCTCTCAAAATCTTGTTTATATACTCACACACACACACGCACACGCGCGCACACACAGACACACAGAGAGAGACATTTCCCAGTCTGTTCATAATACAGTTTTCTCACTGATTATCAATCTAACTATTTGATTATCTATCCATGTATCCCTGTTTCAACTTGACTTGCTTTCAAATTTTCTTCTCAACTAAATTTTCTTCAAACATTCTTTCACTTTGCCGAATTCCTATAATGACGTAACATTCATCTTATAATGCACGTCATTTCTAGTTTCTGCAAAACATGCATTGCACAAATCATTAGCATTTTACATTTGAAACTATATATTTATGTCTTGAATTCAGACTATTAAATATTATTTGATTGATTAATCACAATATCTGTCGGAAAGATCTTGATGAATTGATAATATAAGTCATCGATTATATTAACACTTCTTTTCACTGTTGTTCTGTAAATGTCAATTTATTTGACATTGTTGTTTTTTTGTTTTTTATTTTTTTGTTATTAATTTTAAGAGCTAATAAATAATTAGCTCTTAAATTAGTAATATTTTTATTTTTTGTATACTCAATATCAAGAGATATTATATCGTTATAATCAAATGAAATCGGTTATTAGATTTCTATTCGAATCTAAAATAATAATGTTATTGCTTATTATATCTTATGTATTGGAATTTTCATGTTTGGGAATCTATAGATTAGGAGAGCCGTAGTCTATAACGTCAGAGAGAGAGAGAGAGAGAATCTAGGCACTTCTATCAGACAGAATAAATAAGCTTTCGAAATAGTATAATATGCATCAATTTTGCTTATTACTTCTTCCTTTTCGTCACAGAGATAAGCCTTACATGTCACTTTCGTATCCAATTTAGAACTGATACGCGCAACCATGTGAAATCATAAGTATCGCTCTCATCTTTCGATAAAGCCTACCTCCGTTCTATTTCTCGTTCCTCGAGTTTGTCGAGTGAACTTCTCCTCGGCATCGATCGTTTCATCCTCGTAATGGCTAAAAGAGAGTCCATTACTCGATCCATTACTCGCCAAGACCATGAACTCACAGCTCGAGCCTACATTCGAAACATAAGCCCAAGATGGAAAACGGTATGTTTTCCAGCAGCCCGGTAATTTTAAACGGTTTGCTAATGTGCGCGCACGTGTCACTCGTATAGAGCGAGAAAGTCCTTTGGTACAAAAGCGGCTCGACCTATGAAAATTTCGGACAAGCGCAAGAAACATGCTGATGCGAGGGGAAGGACTTTGAAAATGAACCGAGCACATGCGTCGCCGGTCCGTGGAAAAGCTCGTAATCCATTTGCATGGTAGTCGCGTGGGCTCGACGTATAGGTTACCTATGCGAACGTACGTAAGCTCCGTCGGTAATGGCGTGCACGCGTGCTCTCGACCTTTTCCCCCTGCAGTTACTCATACGGAGCATGAAGCCCCTAATGGAAAATACATTAGGACGTATCGTGGCTCCTTTATCCTCCCGCTTTCGCTCGCATGCCCTCGTTCCCTTCGCCCTTTTCTCGCCGCCCCCTCCCCCCTTCCCCTTCCCTCCCTCTTCCATCACGCCTCACGGCCATAAAGACGCGCGCCCACGCTCCGCAACTCGCTGCAACTTTAGATGGCGGCTTTATGAAGAGAGCATCGGTTGCGCGCGCGCGCCCCTTCGCGTTTGTCTGTGCCTCTGTGTGTTTTTGTGTTTGTGTTTGTGTTTGTGTTTGTGTTTGTGTTTGTGTGTGTGTGTGTGCGCGCGCGCGCGGGGGGGTGGGGGGGGGGCTGCCATCGATCGATGAATATTCGTCCGGCTTGGTGTTTTTCCGGAAGCCCTGTTGTCCGTGTGCGTCGAGGGAGGAGACTAAGGGGCTTCGATTATTCGTTTTTCTCGAAGTTTTTATGATGAAAGGGCAATTTGTTGTTCCAATACTTATGGATATGCATACAGCGGCTCTTAAAAAATTTACAAGCGTCCGGGCAAATTTATACTTTAGGTCATTTCGTTCTGACTCATTATTCAGAATCCACATGTACGTCTAGTATGTTCTAATTCCCCCTATTACTTTCAATGATATTATTGAATGTAAACTGCATTCTTTAATATTACTCGCACATTATCTATGAACACTTCCTCTAAAATTCGATAATAAAAATCATTTTTCATTCGAAATGTAGCTTTGTCTGTCAAAGGGTCGATAAAATTTCATCTTCAAACCGATTATATATATATATATATATATATATATATATATATATATATATATACGATTAAACTGTATGCAAATATTTCATTATTGTTGGTACGATTGTATTAGATACGTCAAAGTGAAATTCTCAACATTATAACATGTTTGCAGATTTGAAAATTATTATATGAGTGAAAAATAATAGAATACATTTTTTAGTTTTGTTGCCTCGTGTACGATTTTTACTGTAATACTAAATATTGCTTAAATTATTTTCAAACCCCCAAAGCTTTGAATTTACTGCGGCAGTATTATGACGCGAAATCCAGCAAAAAACGAATATTGACTCTAATATCATATAATGTAAAGTAGTACTTTTTAATTAAATAGCCCGATTTCGTTCATTTCCGTTATTTGGGATTATGAATAAATTTTATAGAGATCGTATTCTTTGGATAAGGGAATGTAAATATAAGTTGAAAAACAAGTAAGATCGTAGTGTTGAGACACAGAGAAGTGAGAATCAAAATTTTCTCATACTATTTGGGATAAAACTTGGCGCTGTCCGCTGTGGCTTTCGTGAAAATCGTGCGAATAACACGCGCAACTAACGAGGAATAATCATAAAGATAACAATCGACATAAAAATCTGCATATGTTCAAATTTCGACTCGGAGATGAAGATATCGAGGCCGGATGCTGATAATGTCGAACGATAATCAAGCCAATGTGCATAATGTGAAAATATTCCGTTTATTTCTAACGTGACCGACAAATTTTATAAAGTATTTAGTAGTCCTAATGCTGAGCGTTTGAGCGTTGAGCTTAACGGGAGGCAAAATCGTTGGAATAGTTTTGCCTTTCTCGTTCAGTGCGCCACCAAAACCTTTACTACGATCCCGCGCAATATTCTCAGTTACGTTATGCTAGTCTCTAACAATCGTAGTATAAACGCGGACGCGCTCGACCGGCCGCCATTACTGTAATTGAATGCCTCTGGGATCAAATATCAGCGGTAGCAGCGCATAATGCTGGAATAGAACGGCGTATCTAGTAAAAGAGAAGGCCAAGGCAGTCTAATGCAGGTCCGACAGCGTGTTTGTAAGTTAAAGAGAAAGATGGAGATTAATTTATTCGAGCATTCGGTTATGTGCATGTAATCTCGTTGGGAGCTCGAAAGTGCTAAATTTTTAGCAAAACATAATGCTCGAAGATGAATGATTAAGTGAGTGAGTGAGTGAGTGAGTGAGTCGGTAAGAGTGTGAAAATACAATAGGTATTGGGTTAAAGGATTTAACTTACTAAGGCTCGGAAGAAGCGTGGGTGAACGATATTGATCGCGACGAATAATAATCGATCGAGAAGTAGCGGAATTCTCTAGCTTACAATGCCGCGTTAGATTATAATTACGGTTGACGAGGATTTTTTAAAATACCGTAAAGTGATGATGAACGTTGAAGAAGGAAAGTCTAAAGAAGTGGCTAAAATTGATATATTTAGTCATTTTCGCGTTATTTGGACAATGCCCGAAAAAGTTTATAAAATTCATAGAAGTAAGCAATCGGTGTCGACGAAAAAAAATCAAGTGACAATGTTAACCTAAAGCACAAAGGGTAATATTAGCACGATAATTATTATTAATAATTTTAACAAGAAACGTTAAATTCATTACAATGTTCGTAAAGAATTACATACCTAAGCCAATAAGCCAAGTGAGGGGAAAAAAATAATTAAAAAATAGCCAAGATAAAAGTAAAATATTGTAAATTAGCTTGCGCGGTATTTGCTCGTGAAATAAGCGAATAAAAGAGCCAAAATTAAAAGGACAACTGATATCTGAAGTATATTTATTAATCATACGCTATTTGATAACAAATAGTATTGAATCACATATGAAATTGAATGGTGGAGAGTAACATTCAGAGTATTTACCAGAGAGCAAGAGAGACGGATTTTCAACCGTTCTCGGATGTGACCCGATAGTTCCCACGAACCCCGCGACACCATTTTCATTTCATTTCACCGCAAATGCTCCTATGCATACTTTACCCTCATTTGAACACTCGAAGCTTTTATTATCCCGCTCACTCGATGGGCAAACATGGATTTCGGAGGTGTTACCGCAGAGGCAGCACGCAGCCAACAAAAAATTTTTCACGTTACACCCCCCCCCCCAACCACCACACACACACACACAAATTATATGTGTCTCCGATTGTAAAGGGCACTTTTTACACATTTTACACACGAGACAGACTTTTATATTTCATATGGAGAAACTAAGAGCATCGTGCGTTGTAGTACATGGTTCAAGTAAAAAAAAAAAAAAAAAGAAAAAAAAAACAAAAAAGGATTAAAATAGCGATGGGTCTTGCATGATTCGTAAAAGTGTAATTTACATTTCATTCTTAAAAGGCGCAAAAATCACTTGTCCGAAGAATAAAGCTACTTATGATCGCCTTTAAATTGATTTTTCCATTCCGCCAGCAACTACTTTGAGACTTTGGTGCTTTTATCACTCTTGCACACCTTCCCATTCTAACACTTTAATATAGGTTCTTTTTGTGTGTTTATTATTATTATTATTCCTATCGAGTCTTAAAAATCATCCGCAATCGATAAGTTACCAAAATCGAGTGGTTCAGTCCCGGATTATTTGGAAAATTATCTATAAAAAGACACTCGATGAATCTACCATCATCGACTCCCGCCCATAGCAATCCCGAAGAAAAAGAAAGTCGACGACCGAACAGCCGCTCTCGCACTCCAGTGCCCTCGGCAGCCAAAATCTGCCCACTCAGCCCAATATCCTGATAGACTGACTATTATCGCCGTATTAACACTCGAATCGAGTGGATACTCGGGAGAAGCGGAGCAAACGGCTGTAAAAAAAAAAAAAGAAAAAAAAAAAGAAAAAAAAAAAGAAAAGAAAAAGAAAAAAAAAGAAAAAAATCAGTCAGGGGAAAGCCGGCCTTAACGAATGAGCGAACATTGGTCGAAATTAGCAGCGTTGGTTACTTAGCATTAATTAGCGAGAGAGCGGCACCTGCAGCCCAGCCGACGACGCTTATCAAACATCGAATCTCCGCGTGCGGTCGGCGATAAAAGGAGGCACGAGGTGGCCGGAGGGAGGGCGAGACCTCGAGCGGCGCATTACAAGCTCCTCAGCTCTCGGTGCACCAAATATTATTACCTAACCCTCGGCCTCTTTCGGCCAAAGGACGACGTCCGAGCCTCCAGCCCGCAAGTAGGATAGTGCATCAGCAATGCTAAGCGAATTGGCGGAGGCGATTCGAGCGCCGCTCGCTACGGGTCCGTGTGTCTTCTGGAATATAGGCGTTTCCTCGACGAGCCGAGGCCTCGACGTGTTTGCCTAGGAAGGAGCAAAAGCATCGATGCTTCGCTTGTGCTTTCGCTCGTTGCCGGGGATGGGATCCTCGCGTAAATGTGCTTTACGTCGAGACGGCGGGAATTGGATGGTTGAACGAACGAGGGAGGGAAAGGGAATTTTAAGAGGATGTACCTTTGACCTAAGTAACTTCTGGTCCTGGGCCTCGGATTGCGTCGATGTCAAGGTACTTTAAGGGATCGCTGGCATTTCCAATGACCCGAGGTTGACCATCGATCATCGGTATTGCTAGAACGTATTCGAGCTTGTGTGCGCGCGCGAGCGCATGTATTTCCGCGTGCTTAAACGTCAATTAGCGTGAAAGGGGGCACGAGGATATTGATAGGAAAAATATTGTTATTATGGGATTTGATTGTATATATATGGTGGATGAATTGTCCGGCTCGATCGACTTACGCGCGTTGTAGTCGTAATTATTGCTGTTTGTCCAATGTAATGGAAATTTCGGTTTAAAAAATACGGATTATCGTCGAGATTAAGCAATAAAGTCACGGCGACAAATTGTTTTGTAGAGACAATTGTGATTTAACATTCAATGGAGATTAGTTATTTTGAAAATTGAAACTTTTTGCGTGTATAATAAGCGATGTACAACTGATTAAAACAACAGAAGATTTCTAAAATTGATAAAACGCTTTCACAACAAACTTTCGTGCAATTTTATCGCCGACGCGAGAGCGAGATAATTTGTCGGCATTGCTTAAACTCAATATTCCTTCACTGCAATTTGTCAAATATACCGATTTCCATGATTTTCCCGTATATTTATATAAATAGTTCTTATTCTAATATTGCAGAAGATTTTTCATTTTGTTTATTGTAAGAGGCACGTCAAAGTCTACATAACAGAAAGCGTGAATTACGAAAAGACTGTTTTTTTTTATAGATTTTCGCATACAATCGATATTAATTTAATTAAGTTTTGATATTACGCGATGCATGAATATGGAAAAATGCTCGAGAAAGAAGAGGAAAAGTCCGTTAAGAAGCAGAATTTCATAATATGTCTTGATTAATGAGTCGAAGGAAAACATATGGTTAGTGGAAAATTTTCCAAATTATAAAGCTTATTCTTTTATATAATAGCTACGTAAAGATTCGTTTTATCACTAATTTTGATAAATAAGACTCTCCGAAATGGAGTAATTTGTAGGAACTAATATATAATGAGCAAACATTGTGCATTACACTTTAAATCATGTATATATATATATATATATATATATATATATAATTTCCTTTTATTAATCTATAATATATAATATGAATTTGAGAAAAATATTAATATCTCGCAATACCTTAGAAATGAAAAATCACTCGAGTAATGTAGTAATTCAGGAAAAAAATCGAATAGCGATATGACGCTTCCGGTTGGATGGAAAGGGCGTTGGTAGGTTGCAAGTAGTATGAGGAGAATTTAAGATCCTAATTACTCCAGATCTTTGATTAAGGCCGTTGAAGATGGAGAAGAGCAACGTATACCGGAAGCCGACTTCTCCGAGCGATGCTTAGGTAAACTGGAAAGGAATGTTTGCTTGAAGGCACACACACGCGAGCGGGCGGGTAAGAGGGCGGGTGGACGCATGTGTATATTCACGGTGGTAGATCGCAACATAGAGACGATGAAATCAGAGCTCGAATTGCCCGTGTTCGTAGTTCTGCCTCGCGGAAACGTCCACCGCTACTCAGAAACATCCCATCACAGAGGGAAACCAAGAGAGAAAGATAAAGAGAGATAGGCAGATAGACAGACAGAAAATGCCGTGTTGGCCCAGTCGACTGCTGCTTGTGAAATCTTGTTTGAATTGGCGACCTTGTTGGTTGACAGAACGACGTAAACATAGAGAGAGAAAGAGAGAGAGAGAGAGAGAGAGAGAGAGAGAGTGAGATAAACAAGCAGAAAGCAGCTGGATGAAAAGAGTTGATAAGTAGCTTATTGATAATGCAAAAAAAATTATTACCAATTCATACAGAGTATTTATTATATTTATAATCGCTTATTAGTCGTAAGATGATGATACAGTTTTCACTACCAAATGAAAATATGTAAATAATTAATTATTTTTTTGGGCTTAAACATAATTATAATACTCCATAATTAGAAGAATAATCCATAAGATGTAATAATAAATATAAATCTTCATATAGCATCTGAATTGAATACCGAAAAGGATTTATAGGACGTAAGGTGAAAGTGAATGGAATGCGAGGATGGAGTCTAGAACATTTCACGTACGTAATGAGAGGAGGTGAAGTTATATATTTATTTATTTGAAATGCTATATTATGCCAAAGGAGAAAAGGGGAATAAAATTAGCAATGACGTATTAGTAAAATAGAGCTGAATTTCAGAAGAAGGTTAATGAAGAAAATAATATTCTGGTCAAAAGGCTCCTTATTACCGGAAAAGGATCGGAGTAACTAATTCAAATTGTAACCACTTGATAGTTAAATTCCGTGCTCTCTCACTAGGAAGCAACAGGTCTGAAAAGTACGATGGAATATTGTAAGAAGAGAAGAAGAATACAAGATCTTCATCTTTTGTGATTAATTGCTCAGCCACTCATCCAAGCGGATACGAACGCTGCGCGACAATTGAATAAGAAGAGAGAAACTCGATATTTTAAGAACTGACAACTTTGATTTATTCTTTACTTAATAAGTAAATGTGTAACAATTTTTTTTGTTTTTACGGGATTTTCAGGATAAATAATAATAATAATAATAATAATAATAATAATAGTAATAATAATAAACAACAACAATAATAATAGTAAAAATAATAATAATATAGGTAAAAGCAGTGCCTCTATTTTTCTCAACAATTACCTCAGTCAATCGAGTCAGGAGTATCCGACGCTTGGTTGAATCGAAAAATTCTCCCTCACTATGAAATTTGTACAAGAATAAATCTGAAATTTTGTGCTAAAAAATAGTGTGAACTGAATCCTCGTGAGAAGAGAGCACAATAAGAGTCGGGAAACTTGGTAAAGCAAAATTCGCGGTTCACTGCCTTCTGATGAAAACGCGCGTGACCGGTCGATCGCCCTCGACTCTTTTGTGATGGTTTTGAAAATTGTGAACAACGCGTATGAATAGATTTTTAAATTATTATTTTTCTTATTTTTAATTTCGTCCGTTTTAGTGTCGATAATTTTTTTTTTTTTTTTTTTCTATTTTAGGAGTAACTTTGTGCATTTGACTGTTTTTTTACTTAACTAATGTGGCATATTCTTACACTTTTCTTCGCAATTTAGCAATTCCAATTTATTTTGCCGAATTTATTTATTTACACGGCTACTCAATCTCACTCTCCCTTCCTCCCTCCCAATCCTAGCCTAGCCCCTCGCACCAACATAATAACGCGATTTTCTATACGATTATTGTGTAAAGAATGTGTAATGTCAAAACAAAATTGTAAAACATATGCATACATTTTGAGTGGGGGGGGGGGGCTCATTCATCATGGATTATGATGTAGGTAACACAATAAAGGAGGAATTAATTTTTGGCTAATTATAGCATTGCCTGGGCGAAAAGACAACGCGTTTTGAGAGTAATGACAAATGGCTCCCCCCCCCCCCCCCCCCCTCCCCTCCCCTCCCCTCCCCCACTTTCTATTACCGATTTCTCATTGTTGCCGAATTTGCAAGCGTGCGCGTGCATACGATCATTTAGAATTTACCAACGATTCCTAAATATTTCTATCTGGCAAAATCAAGAGCCAACAAATCATGGCAAGAATTATTATTGAAATATATTAGAATAACTCAACTACTCGTTATATTCACTACTGTTTACTGCCGCTTAATGTTCGTTTAATTGAACAAGAGATGAGACGAATGTTTAAAGAAAGGGAAGGAAGTGTAAGAAATAAATTTGCTGAAGCAGCATTGACGAAATCGAATATTCCCTTTGTGCCTCCTCGACAATACCATTAAAGCCCGAAAAATCTTCGACGAGTGTCATGAAATAACAGTCGGCCGCGGGTCTCGATGACTGCAATGCGAAGTTTCTTGCGAGGATGCTGCTCGGTAGGGTGTAAAGGGCGCGACTCTGTCGAAGAAAACACGGAAGCCACATGGATAACGATAGGGCCGTGCCATTTGCAAAGTCAGCAAAGTTTGGGAGCCTCCGAGCGGAGGAGGGGCCAATTAAAGGTAGACCGACCAGGGCCATCCCGCATAACACCGCACGGCTATGCGGTTCTCGGGTAGGTTTGACTGCACGATACCCTGCGCACGCGATTTCGCGGTTACGGAAGTACGTGGACATGACGTGGTTGGATAATCGCATCTCCATATCTCTCGCGGCAGATATCCGTTGAGTTACGGTACGGAGGAGTAGAAAAACAATTGTTTCACCGTATTTGATGATGATTAGCGAGATAAGTTGAGCTGAGCGTAGGTCTGATCGAGAGATTAGATTACTAGAAAATTAAATATTTATGCGAGCTTTTAGACGGAAGCTTGAGTCCCACTTACTTCAACGATTCTCGTGATTTACGAATTCTTATGGGCTGCTTTGATTATTTGGTGATGCTTTATCTCGATATCTCTCTCCATAACCTTTGCTAGTAAGAAATAACGAAAAATTTCAGGCATCTCGAATGTTTATTCTTGAAGGTCCATTGCCACTCAGCCTCAAAATTTTCTCACTTTTTAAGCGAAAGCGAGCTGCGAGTAAAATTAATATAAGCGGCTTTCGCATTAAAAATTTCACCGTCCCTCCAACTTAAAGCTTAAAGCTTACTCTTTGATTTCGTAGCCCAATGACAATATATAGATTGTTTGATTGAATATAATGTTCACGGGCGAGAATGTCGATGAGAATTGTCTAGTCTATCACACTGGTAAGAATAGCAGCTTTCTAATACGATTATTTATAATATGATGTTGATGACCGTTCTTAGGGCATTTGTCTTTTATAGCATTGGGAAATAGCTAAAGTCAACTGGCAAATGTTTGTAGGGAGTTTCTTTTAGTGAAACTTGATGGAGCAGGAGAAAGGTGAGCTTATCTTCTCTGCGTTAACGAAGATTAAAAGGGCGAAACTCGCACTACGTACTACGAATGATATAAGGTTTATTTTTCAAGCCAGACCGAGTAATTGCACCTTGAAGAAGTAGGAAACGAATTCGTGAAAAACATTAGTCCAAGAGCGAATCTTTCACTTTTTCTTATTTATTACTTATTATTTATTTAATGTATAAAGAATTTATCGTTCAGGATATAATATGCGTTAAAAAAAAAACAAAAACAAAAAAAAAACAAAAAAAAAAACAAAAAACAAAAAGCAAAAAACAAAAATAAAAACAAAAGAAAATAAATAAATAATAATTTGAATATTATAGGTAAAGCTAATTTGGGCAGAATCTATCTAAAGTTGAAATTTATCCATTAAGATTTATAAATTGATTTTACAAAATGAATAAAAGAATCCATGAAAGTTTATATAAATTTACGAATTATCTTGAAATGCTATAGAGGAAAGGAAATTCTTATAGACAATCTCAAATATTTATAATTATCATTACTAAAAAGTTTTAATCTTTCAAATAAATATAACGTAAATGATGTAATGACGAGAGGTGTGCTTACAGAGTGTGTAAAAAATGTTATCAAGTAATTAAATTAAATTTGACAATTATGATTTTGCCTATATGATTTACATGAATTTTTGCATAAAAAATTATAGAGTAAAATTAATTTAAATAATTAATTTAAGTAAAGTTTCTTTCAATTTTATTATATTCCATCTTGTGTGAATATTCTTAATAATTACTATAATTACGGAGCCAAAGCTGTTAAATATTTACCTGCATTTTTAATGACGTTCATTGAGATAAAAGTATCGCTGTGTTGGGAGAATATAATGAATCGCGTAAGGATGTAGCTAAAAAACCAATATTAAATAGTATTTTTGTTGAATAGTATTTTCTTGGATATTAAGTTGCAATTTATCTTTATCCAATTTTCTTTATCACTTATTATACAATGTATAAATTATACGTATTTTATTGTAAAAATTTCTTGAACATATCGTTAAAGGTCCCTAACATTTGCATACAATTAATCAAACAAAAACAAAAAATGGTTGCAATCCATCATTAATAGTGAAATAATCTATTTCTAATGATATCTGGCCAATAATTACCTACTTATAGCATCTGATTTACTTGATAAATATCCATTGGTACGCTAATACATTATTTCGATTCCACGGCTCTCGCCATATTGTTTCTATATTTTGCACACTCATACCAGATGAATATGATTGACGTTTCATATTTCATTTTAAACTTAACGTGCGAAATTAATTTATTCAATACATCGAATTACACGGTAATTTTAATAATTTGATAATCATATGCTAATAGCAGATAAATGTTACATAATCCATACTATGACAAAAACGTCGACTCTTACCTATAAAATTTTCATCCTTAACACTGGGCAAAATATTGCGCAACGCACCACCGAGACTTTTATAAATTTCGATTTACCGCGGACGAACGTAAAGTCAATTATTCTCATAATCTGAACCAGCTACTCCAATCAACGTGCCGTCCCTCGTGCTACCGGGTAATAAACATATAGAAATCGCGCGTCTCGTTACATCTGAAAAAGTGTCGGGTCCCATATCGTCTCCCCCCCCCCCTCCCTCGCCCCTCCACCGACCATCACCACGTCCGTCCCATCGTACCATTCCCCCCCATCCCACATGAGCACGTGAGCTTCGTGCCATCCAATAAAATGTCCGAGTCACCTCGGCAGTGCATTTCTCTCTCGATTAGCCTCTGACCATGAAAAACCGTACGGACGTAATCGTAGTTTTGTTGTGGAGTGAGGCAGGAGTTCTTTGCCGCTACGTCAAGAGGTTGACGGTTCGATTAAACGTACCCGCGGCGATAACCAAGAACTGTGCAAACATTCTTTTGTTAAAGCCACTCGCAATAAGCCTTCGTAAAGCAAATGTCATAAATGTAGCGACCGATGACGCGCATTTCTTCGCAAATTTCCGACCACAATCACTCATTATCTCCCTTGTCTTCTTGAGCGATGGACGCACAATTTGCGTAGCTTGCCAAGCCCAAAGCCCAAAATAGATAATAGTAATGGATAATTGGGAGTAGTAATGTAGGTTGTGAAAGGATTTTTTAATGCTCTCGGTGTGTTGTAAGGCATATGTTGTTACCTTCGTTGTGCGTAGCAGTGTATGAAGTATTTGGAATAAACATAAAATTAAATTTAACAATTAAATTAAATTAAACAAATCAAAAAGCAATTTTAATTAGATAATTTAATTAGATAAGGAATTTTGAGCCTTGAATTTTATTTCAATGGCAATGCTTTCATAATTGAACACCTCCAAATACCTTATCGATTACAAATATTATTAAAGACTATAATTGTCTTTTAATTATAAAGTTTGATTATTGAGATAATAGGTTTTTGATTCGCGTGGAAAAGAAAATTGAATTTTTAATTTATCGATGGATCGTGGCGCGAGAAAAGAAAGATAATAATTTTTCTCTATAATAAGTTTATCTGACGTTAAAAATTGAATTATCCCTTACTTTCCATGTAAATAAAAATCCTTGATTGCTCGGTATCGAATGCCACTATCGTCGTCTTATTCCATTTTCTCTAATATTCTAGCCCATTAATAAGCAAAAATTTTACATAAAATGTAATGGATAATGTTTATTATTGTTTGACATTAGTTTCTTTAAACAAGCACGAAGTTTAAATAATTTATTTATGAATACGATGGCAAGATGTACGTGTGAGGGGGGAGGTTTAGGGAAACGTGTACATATGTTTTTATGTATATAGCAATAATTTTTAGTATTAAAACCCGAATTTTCATCTTACAGACGGTTAAGTATTCGATTCGATTTGCTCTATCGTGTCTGCGCATCTTGAACATGTCTGCGAGCAACGAAACACTCGTGACGACAGACTTTTACTCGTTACTTTCTTCTATTATCTCTTCGAAAAATCCTCTGCCATATAATTGCATTTGTTTCACTAGTAATTATTTAATAATTTCTAGCTTCAGCGACATATCATAATATTAAATAATAATCATAAGAATGTTCTGCGAAAGAGCATCGATTAACCATGAATTAATTTCTATATAAATCACTTATTGATTAAGAAATGTCTTGGCTCAATTTTAGTTCTGACTTTAGTTTAAAAATGCTTTATGGTATATATATAAATATATATATATATATATATATATATATATATATATATATATATATATATTGTGGTTGTGCGCGAGCGCGCGTGTGTACATAAAATCTTGGAAGCGCAAAGAGAATTCTTCTGATATTTTGATAGAGGCAGGCAGAGCCGGAATGACTACGACAAATAAATGCTCATTTTGACAAAGATATTATTCTTTATGATCTAATTATATTATCGGACGACTCGATAAAAACGAAACTATTTTAAGTCCCAATATTTATAACTATGCAGGAGGATACTAATTAATATTGAAAAGTACGAAAGTGACGAAAGCCGTCCTCTCACTTATTGCCATTGTAATTATTGTCGTAGTGCTTGTTATTATAGAGCAAAATATGTGGCTTGAGTTTGTGAAAAACGACAGTGTGTTGAGCGGCGCTCGAGCACTGCTCGGACAAATTCCTTATCATCGATAGAGTCAACATAGTAAAGTGCGATTGTCCAGAACACGCACAAAGTGCCATAAATACGGAGTGGCATAAGCGTGTCAATGTCCGGGCGGATAAGCATAAACTCGGGAGACAAATACAAATAATTGTGCGTGAAGGAGGTGAGGAGATGAGCTAATAAGGACATTGTGCCTTAAGCCTTATGACGCCTGTTGCAGAACGGCCGAGCGAGCAGCGAAAGCAGCGAGGACGGCGCCGGGAGCAGTGCGGGCACCTCGCGCTGCGCCGGAAGTGGCTATGGCTCCGGATGCGCCGGTGGATGGCGCAGCATCTTCGGGGCTGTCTCCGGTAGGGAGCTCAGGCTCTACGAGTGCGCGCCTTGGAGTCCCGAGGCCTGGGCCTCCCCTAGCATCACCTGCCCACTTATCGCCACCAGGTCTGTACACTTGCCACATTACCCATTCATCTCGAGATTATTTATACCGTCTATATTACAATAACGAGTACTTAATTTATTTCTGTTTTCTGTACGCGTGCGCGCGCGCGCTCGCGGTGCTAAAGGATATTCAACGCTGGCGGCACTTTTGTCACGCTGTGCGTGCAAATAAACGTGACGTATCGGCTGCGCGTCACACGTTACTTACCCGAACGATCGATCGATGCGTGTAAAATGTATTTAGCAATTGCTCTCTTAATGAAAATTTCACGTTTAGCTTTTATTAGGCCAACGATTAAAAATACGAATGGCTGTTGAGAGCGAGATGAACGGATTGCAAAATTATTATCCGGGAATATAATGAGTTCAACGGAAGCTTCGCTCATTACCATTTAAAATTCATAAAAATGCAGATCGCGTTACGTTGTAGATTATGAAAGGGGAAATATGTAATATATCCATCAAAACATACAATACAAATATTTTGTTAATTAATTTACACGTTCATCCCAACGACTATAAGAATAATACATCATTGTGATTCTACATTATGAATGCTAATATTTTCATTTGAATGTAAATTGTATAAATTTTAATAGTCCAAAATGAAATAAAGAAAGAAAATTTTCCGATACAATAATTGCATTATGAATTACATCGACGTATCACATTTTTGACTGATATTTACTTCACGATTGTGAATTATTAGAGCTGAGTTTTGCTTTTCAATACGCATCAATTACAGCAGCATAATGAAAATAATATTATTATCGCTAATAATATTATCCCAACTATTGTTGTTGCTGTTGCCATTGTTATTAATGTTGTCGTTGTTGTTGCTGTTGTGATTATTGTTTTTATTATTATTCTTGAAATTGGAAAAGGAGACCAATCGGAAAAACATGCCAATCTGACGATAGGGAGGGAGAAGAGTTCTTTTTAAAATCCGATACAGCATCCATTGCCACTTGGAGCCAGAGGAGCCAGAGGAGCCAGGCTCCTGAGTGAGTAAAGCTCCTCGGGATTACGAGTAGGCGAACTGCCTCGAACGAAGTTGCTCGAGCGGCGGCTCGTTAAGCGTCTGAGCTATCGTCACCATCGAGCCGGAAATCACCTGTATAAGAGACAAGAGTCCCGTTAAGTCCGGGAGTCGCGTGCCTCGCCTATTTACGCGACTCTACGCGCATCGACTGGACGAGGTGGTAAGCACCGAGGGACACCACCACCGCGACGGATCGCACCCCTTGATAATAATTAATGGACGGCCGGGAGCTCGTAAAAGTTAAGGGGTGAAACCGCGAGGGCAGTGCCTAGGAAGCCAGGGTGGTTGGCCGCGATGCGCGACGTCGACGTCGCGAGTCCAGGCCTCGAAATCAATTTGCTAGGATTAGGAGAGACGATGCGCGCTTTTGCGTATCCCGTTCAGTGTCCCACGACTTGTTGAGCTTTGCGAGGTGGATTAAAGTTTCTCTCTCTCTCTTTTTTTTTTGTTTTTTTTTTGTTTTTTTTTTTGTTTTTTATTGGTCTTTTTACTACTATCGTTTCCTCGATTACTTTAACGATTAATATTACTGGCTGATAGATGTCTTTGGTGCTATTTTTACGTATAAATGAATGTCTTGTTAAGTCAGATTTTCGAAGATGTAGGGGTGGCGACGTGGCTGGGGGTGGCTAGGTGAGGGGGACAAGGACAAATGCGCGCTCCAGTTGTTTGGGGGAAAATCTTTGCTCTCTCGCTTATGTAATTCCACGTTGCATGCTCGTTGTCCAGAAAGCAGATTGAGAAATGTAGAAGAAAATAAACTAATGATAGCTTACCGAGTGAGAAAAAAAGCAAAAAAGCAATGTTTTAACAATTATGCGTATTGCCGAGACTGTTTAGTTTTATTTACATACCATAAGGTACCCTCGCTCTCGTCTTTTCCCTCTCATTATTTTGTCTCAGTTTGTTTTTCAAATTGGGCTTAGTTTTCAAATGCTAGCAACTTATATATATATATATATATATATATATATATA
Organism: Ceratosolen solmsi marchali; assembly: GCF_000503995.2. Taxonomy (NCBI): domain Eukaryota; kingdom Metazoa; phylum Arthropoda; class Insecta; order Hymenoptera; family Agaonidae; genus Ceratosolen; species Ceratosolen solmsi. The sequence goes on along the minus strand of NW_011948426.1, from coordinate 1,901,104 downwards.
TTTTCTTTTTTTTATCTTTCATCTAATTGCTAGGCGAGTTACCACTGGAAATACAAAATTATAAGTTAAAATGCATTATGCTTAATAAAAAAAGTCGCGCTATTTTTACGTCAAGTAGCGACACGATGCATCCGATTTACTTTGGAATCTTATCTCTCAAGTGTTCATCAAGACATTAAAAAATCTATTCGCGATAACTAACAATAGCACGCAATAAGATTGGCTTGGCTAGTGGTGGTTGCGCTTCCGTAGCATCGAAAAATTAAATATTCAACCGCGCAGTCGGTAAAAATTATTTTCCAGTTATCCACGGATTCCCGCGAATATTTCCACTCGTCTCCGCTCATCGAAAACACTCTAATCCTTAACTAACCTCGACGCGATAAAAGTCACGGATTCGCCGTCGTGCAGCTGCGAAAGCCTGGTAATTAATTGACTTTAAACGCGAGCTTGGCTGAGAACAGATTAAAAAAAATTAATAAATAAATAGAGCAACAAAAGACAAAAAAAAAAAAAAAGAAAAAGAAAAGAAAAGAGAAGAGAATAAAGATGAAAAAACGAAAAAGGGAGAAGCGTAAGAAGAGAAACGATAACCATTTCCGTTAGTTCCGCTAACCGCCACTTAAATTAATAACCACGCAGACATCCGTTCCAAGTGTGCCGACAAGCACTTGTTTGCGAAAAAGTCGGCGAAGAGATGAAATGTAATAGTAAAGAAGGGTAAAGTGACGCGGGTAAAGCCTCTGACCCTGCGGCAGGCCGATGGGGTTGGGGCCGTGGCCGCGGGCCTTCTGGATTAGAGATTGGGTAGGGAATGGTAATGGGGCGGGGATGTCGGAGGTGATGCGGTTGCGCGGGAGGAGAGCAACAACGATTCCCGGTTAATTAATAGCGAGTGATTAATCGTTAGAGCTAGGGCTACTAACCCTCGTCAAACAAACCGCTACGAGCTTGTACGTGATCTGCAAATACGAGCGAACGAACAAACGTATAATTTGTGTGTCGTGGAGCTACGGATGTGCGCACGCGCCCGCGTTGTAGCCCATTTGGTATATTATACATATATAATGCGTAGTCACGTCTCAAGCGTATAGACGCGCGCACCGACAATCGCGGCCTCTCTTTCTTTCGCTCGCGCCCCCGTCCCTCTCCCGTCCCTCTCCCGTCCCTCTCTGTCTATCTCGGCCTCTCCTATCACTCAGCCGCTGTCTATCGCACTTGGGTGAGTTAAGCAAGCGGCTGGTTGTCGGTTATGTTTGCGGCGCCGCGCACTGGATGCAATGACTGCTCGTCGGAAAATGAATTTCATAAGATATGCAGCCGCCGCCGTTCCCTTACGGTAAATGAGATGCTCGAGATGCGGGCTCGAGTGGTGGTTTGAATTCGACAAACCTTAGGTTCCTTTGGCCTTTACAATCTTTATTCCATCGTAATTTCGCCTTCCATTTCCAACGAAAATTTGAGAACACATTAGCTTTATTAATCATTGGTTGCAAAAGCGTACCAATAGCGTATTAATGGCATTGCGCTTAATTATCTCGTAGATAATCGGAATGTACTCGATGGTTTTTCAAATAGCCAGCATAAGTTCCCTACAGTCCCAACTTATAAATTACAATCTATTATCAATTGGAGCTCTAATGAGATATTTCGATGCTCTTGTAAAATAAAGTCGACATTATATATTGCAAAATCTAAATGTGATTAGGCAAAGCTTGCGGGATATGGGAAAAAAAAATGGTATCGGTATGGGGCCATGAACAATTGTATTCTTGGTTGGGTCGTAATATATTTATCAAAGATATTTAAGAAAATTGATCATTTCTTTGTATTTCTCATTGCTTCGTCGCGATACTCTCAATTATAAATCCATTGTATCAAAATGACTTTTCGCCAATTATTTTATCTTATTTAATAATTTCACTCGTTTGCGATTATAATGAATATTATAAATTTCCCTCGCATCCCAAACTGTTAAATTTTAAATTAAGGCTTACTAGCATTATCTCCCGTTTTTATAATTTGTATGAAACAATGTTTGCTGTATAGTAGTAAATATAAACGTGTATCGGATAATGCTCAAGATAGCATATGTCAAACAAAAAAAAAAAAAAAAAAAAAAAAAAAAAAAAACAGAAAAAAGAAGAAAGAGAAAAAAAAATCACAAAATACAACGCCGCGAATAATAAAGAAGTTTTTTTTGTTTATAGAATATGCTGTAAGGGAACCTTGTCTTTTGTTCTTTTTCTTTTTCTTTTTTTTTTGTTGTTGTTGTTGTTGTTTTTGTCTTTTTATTTGCATTATAATTTTACCGATAACGTTTGAAATAATTATAAAAGAATTTTTATGTACAATTTTCTAGATTATAGATTCTCTGAGAGGAGAAAAATAATATTAACATGATAAATATTCAAATATGCAAATGCATTTGTGCATCAACATAAATTTATAGATAGACATAAGTAGAAATTTATTAATTATCTATTATCAAATATTAGTCGTACATAAAAGTAATAGAATAGTAATAGTAGAATAATAAACGAGGGTAGAATAAATTAAATAATTTTGAATTTTATTTAATTTCGAATTTTATTTATTGAACTTCATGATTAGTACTAAATATGTAAAAAAAAAGCACTCTAATGTGTTCAATAGTGTATGATGTAATAGATGCTTTGCCATAAGATTGATCATTAAATGGAAGATGGAATGATTCGGTATTAGTGGAATAAATTGTTAATGGATGTCAATTTTGATAGAGGAGACTGCAACAATAGTAGTTAACGGAGAAATGATAAGAGCACGGGAACATCGTAATGGTGCATGTGACGCGCATAGGCCGTGACGTAACCAAAGCTTCATATGCATACATATATACATATATACATATATATATATATATATATATATATATATATATATATATGATCGGTAAATTTATGTGTTCAGAGTTCAATTGTGAGACATTGATGAAGGGTTAACTGTACTTTCTAGAGCTTCGAACTGCCGCCTATGTAAGCTCGTTGTCCTTTATAAAATTCAACATTTGCACAAATGAATAAAGTTGCTTTAATCAATGCTTGTCGAGTTTGAATTAAAATTATTAAAATTAAACAAGTAATCAAGGGCGGTAAATTAAAAATTATAACTGTCGCTTATAAATGTTATATATTTTGAAAGTAATAGAGTGTTTGTAACGAACGACTCTAAAGTCAGACGAATTTTTCCGATTTTATAATCAATGAATTTGATATTTTTTTCGGCTTTAAAGGTACTAAGCGAATTATTATTAAGCATATGAAATCGTTTTAAATAACTGTTATCTACGAAGCGATAAAATCAAAGTTTCACACTAACATGCAGCATATATAAATAAATATATAGTTATATAAGAAAGAATCGACTAAATTATTTGATTCATCGTGCCCAAAGCCGTGAATACAATTTTTATTTCATGTTTTATTAACTACAAAATTTCCCAAATTCCGTATCTTCGAGCATCTTAAACACGAATGTAACTTATTATTAGGACACATACGTATTTCCCTACTATTCGATAAAAATCATACTCTCTGCATTATTCGTGCAATTATTTTTTATTTTTATTTCGGCTCGTCTTGAGATGAATACAAAGTAGAGATATGCGATAAAATCTCTATCTTCTTGGATCAGTAAATACACGGACGTTTATTCTCCTTATTCATTAATGTGACAGGAGAGTATTGTAGCGCAGCTGTTGATAAATTATAATTATTATTTCCTCGGTGTCGTACTTTCTACGGAGCTTATAAATAATACACTAATGCGTAACATTGGTAAAATTAATATTAAAATTACGTCATCGACGAGTTGTAGGACATAGAGAATATTGACAAGGTGAAAGGTGAAACTAGCTAAGTCAGCCTTGGGTTAAGGTTTTTTTTGCCAAGCGCCAATCCCAAATGACTAAGCCGTAAGCCCAGCATTATCCAATACCACCATAACTTCCCATCATATGGAAAACGTCTAGGCATTAAGCAGCCCCAGCCTCCCCAAACATCTCTCGCCCCCTGCCCATCCCAAAGTAACAAAACAAATCCATCTCCCGCTAATTATCCACATAATTAGCAAGGAAATACGGGCCCCGTTGCATCGATCGGGCATGCGCGCTTTTTGCCTTTCCTAATGCTAAGCTCGAGATTGGCGTAAAAGAGCCTCGGATGCCTCTATGGACTCGCGTCTCCGTCCAAACAAACTTCGATTCTCCAGAAATGTCTGGAAACTTGTCCGGAACACGTGCACGTATCCGTTCGATCGGAGGCGCACACCCACCACCCTCCCTCCCATAACTCCGTTGACCCCGGCCACCCATACCCCCTTCCTGCATATGCAAATGTTTCAATCGGAGCACGAGATGAGATATATTGGGAGGCGGAGAGCCACGGTAACTTGCATCATGCGTGTATATACGTCGATTAATGGATGACTTGGCTTGATGGAATGGCCTACAGATTTTTCTTGCCCAGCTTCCCCTAATATTTTGGCTGCGAGTGCAAATAATATCTATGCAAATCTTACAAGACTTTGCCAAGTTTATGCTTATTCGTTTTTTGCTCTATTGTTTTGGTTTGCGTTAATGAACGATAATAGACGATCGTGGCGCTCCAACAAGGGCTTTTCACTACCAATAATAAATACCCATGTAAAGTATGGAAACGAAAGTTAAATCAATTTGTCATCGAACATCAGTATTAGACGAATTACATTTCTCGTGATAAATAACTTTAATTGCACGCATAACAGAGGCTAAACATCACGCAGAGAGGGAATAAAAAGTTTTTGCCTTCCATTATCAACAAAAAGTCATATAAAATCACTTTTTCTCAGTTAAAAATATACGTTTGTAAAAGTTTATTTACAGCGAGATATAAAGCCGACAAACGGAAGTAGCGTAATTTAATGAAAAACATCGAGTTAAAGTAACGAGCAATGAGCAATGATTCCATGCTTTTCTCTGAGCCTGTGTCTGTGGGAAAAGGAAATGTTGCATTTGCATTTATTAATTATCTTTATTCGCAATGATAATATTGTTTATACATAAATTTGTAAACGTAAATATGCGGATAGGCTTAGGGAAATACTTTTATTTCTTCTTTTTTTTTTTTAATATTGTACTATCATACTATTTATTGATGATTCAATTATTTTAATCCGATGTAAAGTTAATAATTTTTGCGGAAGCTTCATTGCTTTCGAAATCTATTGAATTAGCTGGCAATGATCTACCAGTCACATAAACGGTTTCGTGCTTTAATTTTATCATAAAAGTTTTTCCTTTTTACTTGGTCCTCTTTGATCGATCTTGACGATACGATAATTCTATTACGTAATTGGCCATTGCTCGACACATCCAATATAAGTTATCGTGATGTTTCTATAACCTGAAAAGTTGATTAATAATATTTGTCGACTCGTTCGAGCAGAAGGAGTCCAAATTTGGTCATTTGGAACAATGTATTCCTCCTCTAATCGTCTCGTTTCCTAAATCGCTGCAATTTCATTACCATATCTATCTACCTCACCTATAATATTTCATAGCATATCTATCTAATCAGTGGAGATATTTCATGCACTCGCCTTCGTATATTTTACTTATATTTATGTTGCTCGACGCGAGGCCCCGTAGCAAAAATTCAAACAAGCCAGCATTAATTAATTAAATTTTCTGTTGAATCGCTTCTACGTTGGTGGCCCAAGTGCGCAAGAAGCTTGGAGCTCGAATTAAATGTTATCACAGTGCAATTGCCTAGGAGAATCGTAGAGTAAATAAAGACAAACAGAGAGAGAGAGAGAGAGAGAGAGAGAGAGAGAAAGAAAAGAGATTGGAAAATAACTGCTCCCACAACAGCGCAATGGGCTTTGTGTCGCGTAGATAAATGTCGAAATTCGCAAAGCGTCGTAAATCGATCAAAAGACACGAGGAGCCAAGGGTCAGTCAAACATGGGCTGGACCGCCCGCCCCCATCGGAAGGGTAGAGACATAGCAAAGCTCGGTTAGTGCCAAACACGTAGAGATAAGAGTGGCTCTCTATTCAGAGCTCCGGGGCTCCGGGTGCAACTTCTGTACGATTGTCGTCGCTGTTGTAACCAGCCAATTGTAACGTCTCCCGGCTCGAGGAGGACACGCGCCCGACGTGCCAACTAAGCGGATGCTTTGCGCAAAATACGAGCTGGAACCCCGCGACAATGGATCGACGAGACAAACGGACAACAGACACACGCGAGACGAGACAGACTTCCCCTCTCGTGTTTCCCGTCCGTCACCTTTCTCGCCGCCGCTTCCCGTGTCGATACGACTTCCGAACAACTTGGATTAATTTGTTGTTGGGAGGAGGTGGGAGATATCGTTAAACGTATCGTCCGGATTATTGTCTCCGGTAGTACTTCAAGCCTTTTTATACGATGCTTTTGCATTGTCGTGAATCAAGCTCGCCTCAAGGATGTGACGCCATTCGCCTGTTTCTGACTGATTAGCGACTAAGCCAATTAGCTCCCTGATCTCTGCGTATTTACAAAATACCGTTCATCCAATCGTTCTCATTATCTGAACATAAATAAGATTCTATTGAAATGTCTAGTCGTACAACTGGAGTTCACGTCTGTCGATTTATGTTGTGTTTAAGGTGCAGCAGCAAGTAGGATCAATTTATTTTTTATCTTACAATATGTGGATTGATGCGCGCAATCCATTGATTTACGATAAATAATTTATTGATTGATATGTTGATTAACATTATTTGAAATGTCGAAATTTTGCAAGAGTCGACCTTGAAAATCTGACATTATGAAACACAATGAAATATATTTCAAATTCAGTCCGTTATCTTGAATAATTTCAATAATCTTCTTTTTGCTTAATTTTTTTCGTTTTATTTTTTAATCAACCCATATAATATATATATATATATATATATATATATACATGCGATACGAAATACCGCATTTTTTCCATCGCAAAGGCCATGAAAAATATTATTTTATCAAACGATTGTAATCTTTAATTCTATTCTTCTATTTCATCCCATTTGCTCCTCTCCTTAGCTAAAGGGCGCACAGTGGCAAATGCACGAGACAGCGAATGTCGGGCAAATAAAAAGCATAAACTACAAGCGCGACGTGTGTAATGCATTTTAATTCCCTTTTTCCGTTTGCTCGGCAGCATACGACCGGGCGAAAAAATCCCAGCCGAGCGATAATAGGAAAATGGCGATACGTCGCTAGTACCCTATTCATCTTCCTTTTTCCCCTTTCCGGCTGGTCGTATGGCTGAAAGTCGGGCGCAACGAAACGATTTCAGCTGGATATTCCGCGTCTCCCGCGTTTACGTCCCGCAGGAACAAGACACATATCGACAGGACGTTGATTTTGCGGCCGGACCCTTCCACTCTATATTTCACGAGCCGCGTTATTTGTATTTTGCACTGTAGGACCTGTGTAGGTGCCTCTGTCCACAGCCCTACGTGTTCGCCCATATTAAACAATTTCTGGAATATACTGTGCATTATTCGATTTAATCGTATTTCTTTGCCTCGTCTTCCCTAGGTAAACAAATTTAATGCTTCTTAACGCAATCGAGATAGGGACTTTATGGATAAGTAATGCCATGAGCTATGAATTTGAAAGGAATGTTAAATTTTTTGCAAAATCTCGTTATATATGCACTAGCTGTTGTGTTAGTATGAGGTAAGTGTAAACGATTTGGTTGCTTCCTATTTATTCACCTCTGCTTATTTTCTTTTTTTTTTCTCTTGACTTTCGTCTTCTTTATTTATAGATCCTTTTCTTTGTTTTTGCCATGTTCCATTACGAATAAAATAAAGATTTATCTCTTCGAAACATAGTCGCATAACGTAATGTTTCATATCATTGTTTAAAAGAAATATTTCATTCTTCAACGAAATAAACCACGGTAACTTTATTATTATACAAGGCATCATATATATATATATATATACACACACACAGAATATTAAATATGAAAAAGTTTTCTTCCATTTATTACTCAAAAACGCATATATCCGATGGATTTCGCAAGTTTATAACTAAATCAGGAAGCCATTCTGTCGGATAAGAATTTCCTTAATTAACGTAAATATTTATGAAACGGTTAAATTTTTAGATACACCAGACCTGCTTTTAATTTACTCGATTTACTTGCTGATTCGTATAGTAATCCTTTCTGGGAAGCGGCGGGGCTTCACTCGTACAAACATTCACCGACTAAATTGCCTGGCACTCGGTAAAGTACACCGAAAAGAAATCAAAGCTCATAAATTTTAAAAGAAAACCTTCGACGATGCCGGAAAGCCGCATCGAGCTCTCCGAGAACCGGAAGTGATTTCGTCGCGGCTGCCACCCTCCCCTCGACCTCTTCCAAAAGCCCCACCAGTCGCTATCCATCTCGATTTCTGTGTCTTCGCTCTCTGCTTTCTTTTTTCACCCACTGCGACCAACGTAATCGCAACTTTGTTTCTTCTAACCCTGTCCATATTAGCTACGTCCGCGCTTCTCTCTGGATTTCCAGTTCGATCCACTGGCCAATTCCTCCCCAACGCCGTCACGCCTTCACTTTCTGTGGTCCAGACAGCGAGGAGGAGGAGAAGGAGAAGGAGGAGGAGGAGGAGGAGACGATAGTGGAGGAGAAGCGAGCCAAAGGAGGAGGAGGAAGGACCATCCATTCTCGTTCAACGCCTCTATTTACCTCCGAGCAGTGCTACCGCGGCTGTAGCTCTGTGCCGACGGAAATTTCGCTCCGTTTCTTTCTTATATCCTTTTACCAACGTTATCTCTCCATCTAGCCTCTGCCCTTTTTTTTCATCCCTTTGTTATTTCGCCCAAAGGGTTTGCAGACTCTGAATTATTTATGTGATTTTTATGTAGGAGCTAATAAAAGCGGACGGATTGATGTAGAGGATTTATTTGGATTTCTTACGTGTCCACGTATAAGATCCGTTTCATTTAGATCTGATAAGTTTCGTGGTCATTTGTGAAAATGCTCCACAAATTGAGGAAAAACTTATCAAATGTATTGAACGTGGAGATTCTGCTTTCCTAATTGTTGAACATTCATCAATGATTATTAATACAAGGCAGTCTTATTGCTAAGATTATCGATAAAAATCATCTGTATTTTCTAATTTATTTTCCATCCACGTTCGATTGGCGATATCGAGGCAATTATTACAGCAATTTCCCTTGCGCATTCACGCGCACGTCTATTTCACATTGAATAAATTAATTTTAAAATCTAATCGGACATGTAAAATGTGGCTACCTCGTGTATGCCAGAATGTGATTGACCGTTGACAAAGAAGAAAAGGTCCTCGACTAATAAGCCAAATATCGAATGTATATATTCGAAAGGGAAACTTTTATGTCAAATATTTTCAACCAAACACATCATATACAGAATACTATCATATATATTACTATTATATATGTGTGTATATGGAAATGTCAATTATTTATTAGGTTATTTTATTTGCATGTTTAAACTTTACAATTTGTTCAGTAATATATGATCATAAGAAATTACATATCTGTGTATATATATGTAATGATATTAAATTATAAAATATCCTTATAACACTTATGCAAACAATGTAGATTGAACATATTTTATAAACACTATCTATGTAAATATTTTACTGGCGATTATAATCAATTTTATTATTTAAATCTTATGTGCCATGTAAGGTGTAATTGTTTAAGATGGAAATATGAAGAAATTAAATGGAAATGCGTAATGCTAAAATAGATGAAATAATTTAAATGGATAGCGAAATAGAAAATTCGAAAATTCTATGTAGAACCTGTAATTTGAAAATCTTTTTTTTTTTTTTTTTTTTTACAATTTTACAGTTTTTAACCCAAAATATGAGATTTAAAATAATGAAGAAATTTCAAAGGACAATAAAGCATTTGGCTATCGATTTCAATTATTGCACGTTAACTTTATGATTGTAGGATGATGATACGATGATTTAAAAGTATACGAAATGTCGGAGAAAAAATTAAAATACTTTGAAAAATGAAAATAAAATATCAATACATTAGAATAGAAAGTTTTAGGCTAACCGCAATTGACAAAATTCAACATTTAATTACAATCTGTGAAGCTCAGTTTTCCTAAATACTTTAATTGGCCTTTGCCTCGATCAAAGCAATAACTCGATCCACGTGTCACGTTCTTAAATTCTTCAATTGCAACATTGAAAATAGTTAAGCACAGTCGTAAGAACAGCAACCTTAAATTCATCGAATTTCAAATTAAATTCAATGCAAATAGAACAAACTAATCTACCATTCGAGCTAAAAAGACATTAAAAGAGATTTGAAATGGACGTTGTGAATGCGCCTGCTGTTAAATAAATTGAATAATACTTAATAAAGTCGGGGGACGATAATACATACAAAGACATAATAACAAAGTTAGCGTCAGAAACAGTTTGCCTCAAAGACTCTCCATAAACTTAGCAGCACGTAATAATTTTTGCCGAATGCCTCCTTGGAATCCTCCTTGGCGCTCCTCCCTGCGGGAAACGATTGTCCGATATCGCATTCGGAGGCCACTTCGAGAGAAAGCTCGGAGAGAAATGGTCGAGTTTAACGACTTATCGACCGTTTTAGCACTGTCAAGAGGTCGCGAGCCACTGGCGGACTTTCCACGGGGAATAAACCTCGGTAGTTTGGATTATTGTGTCATTATTGCTCGGGTAAAGGGGAGGGGGCGATGACAATGCCAAGATTAAAGTAGATTAAGGTGGCGTGAAGTATCGGCAAAAACGGACGATCGAGGATTCTGACCATCTTGAAAATCATAAATCATCGATGCATTGTGCTTCATTGATTTAGGGAAATTTTTTAAAATAGCTTGGCTCAGCGCATAGGAGAATACTTACGGTACAATGTAAACTCACACGATGATTGTGCATTTGGACTTTGAAAGCTGAAATCATGTTGATGTTCTAGCGGGCGGTTCAACTTCCTCGCGACCCTACAAACAGCAACGAGAAGTTAATGCAAAATATCTAATCGTCGCTTACGCAGCGCTGAGAATCGCATTAATTTTCGGTGACGAATCGCGACGAGGAGAGCCGGACGCACCAGCGTGAAGCCCCGAATAATCCAATCGAATTACGAATCCGCAGTACGCGAATGAATTAGAATGTGAAGGGGGTAGGAGGCGGTGTCCTACTAGCGACCCAAACTGGCCGTAGGAAGTTAGCGCAGGCGCGTGCTGCAAGTAGTTACAGACAGCTCGGGTCGGGCCGGGCATACGCGAGTAACAGGATTATTGGCGGTTGCAGACCCACGGGGCCACTAACGCCGCTCGATCGGCCCTTTGGGAGAGCGAGCCCGCACAGCACTAGCCACCCTGCTTCCCCTCCCTCTCCAACAGCATCATCCTTCTCCTCCTCCTCCTCCTCCTCTTCCTCCCTCCGACCCTTTCCCATCCAAAAGCCCGTTCCATTTGCTTTGTAAACGCGTAACCGAGTTCGCCTCGGTAGCCTGAGCTTTTTCTCCGCGTCGGAAGTCCTAATTTTTTTTTTTTTTTTTTTTTTTTTTTGCGACAACCAGTCGATGCGCTTGCCCGCGTAATTTCTGTCGATTTAGCAAATTTAATTAAGGCTGATGCGTATCGAACGGCAACTTGATTACGTGGTATTTGCGCCCCGCAAGAAAGGACGATTTACTTTCAAGCAATTTCGAGGACCTTTCCCACATGCACGGTTCAAGGGCTTTTAAATGCCATTGGAGGATTATCGATTATCCGCGGGAGTATTTATATTCGACAATTAAAATGCGCGCTTTTATCGCCAATAATAAATTCTTTACTACTTTCTTACATTGCATTTTCTTTAATGTCTGGCAAAATGGAATGAAATGAAATATCCCGCTAAAGGACACGGCCATGATAAATATTACTATCGCCTCCTCCTAATATAAATTATGATGGGTGTCCGTTTTTTCTTTCTTTCATTTTTATGTTTACGGCACTACGCGTACAGGTACTTTGCGAGCTGTAGGACCTTTGTCAACTGCTTAATTTTTGCCGATCGAACCACCACTTCCTACCCGAATTTTACACACCAATTTATTACACATAAATAATAATTTTTAACCTCGTTATTTATCGATATTATCGATAAGTAATAGTCAAGGGGTTTATATATAAGAATCGGCGATGATACGAGTGTAGGTAGGGGAGGCGAACTTGACTTGACGAAAAGATACATAAAACGGAGATTATAATTTGAAACCAATCAAATTATAAAAAACCTTTCACTTTTTTACCTTTCAAATCTTACGCTTAACAATTTTAAAGCGCCAATCTGACTTTGCCAACATAGTCGCGAATAATCTATTGAGAAATTGGTCTGCCGTCAAGGACTTATCTCTCGTTGCCGTTAATTACATAAAGTTTGCACAGTCGATGGCGCATTGGACGCGCAATCGGCAGCCTCAGCGAAGCTAAGTGACCAACGACAAACGATGCTTATCTGTTTCAGGCTGGTATCATCGCCGTCGAAGCCAAGCGAGCCTTCCTGCAGCACCAGCAGCAGCTCCAACGTCCAATATGGCGCGACCTTCGCGGTCCGGGTCGGCACCATCGACGGCGTCGTAACCCACAATCTGCGCGCGGAGACGCGAAGGGATCTCGCCGCCTGGGCCCGAGCTATCGTCCAGGGCTGCCACTCGGCCGCCCACTCGCTCCGAGAATACACCGTTCGTAAGTATATCGCCGAGGGAAGAGAATGACTCTCGAGAGCGAATTGGCCTTCAATGTCGCGATTTTCTACATCTCTTGTTCCTCTTTAATGCCTGACGACGAGCCAACGAACTTTTAACGCAGCTGGTTTTTGGCTCTCCCGAGTCGCCTCGCATCTTGATTCCGCGGAATTACGATTATTGGCATACTGTTCGCGCGTACCTGGGCTACGAAAACCCATAATGTTTTAACAAATAACGTTTAACAATTGTCACGTCCTGACAAATGTCTCACGTGGCATTTATAGAATAAGGAATTCGCTCGAGAATTGAACCACTGTAATAGATGTTCCACTTGATTATCAGAATTAATATTGGATTGACAATCCTATATGTCTTATCAATGGCATAATAAATAATTTTAATAGCCATGTGTGCTCACGATTGCGCGAGCCTAGCCCCGTTGTTCCAGACATATTCGCTTGTACCGGGGCTTACATCGACCACTTTTCTATCCTTCGGCTTGACAAATACCTCATCGTCCTTTTATTTTTATCGGCTATATGCAGTTAGCCATAATAGTAGATATTTGACATTTTTCGAACAATGTATAGAACGTATTTGTAACTGGTGTTATTGCCAGAAATATTAAAAAAAAAAATTTTTTTTTTTTTTTACTTCTTTCTTTAATACTATTTCGGATACTATTTCGCGTCTCCGGTTAAATAAAATTTGTTACTTATACCCATGAAAAAGAAAAAGGAAAAAATATCTACACGATAAATAATTAATTTTAATTTGTTTGTTTATTATTATTGTAGTTATCGCTATTATTGTCATTGTTATAAGGATAACGGTGAGAATGAACATTAGTAGAATGGAGAAAAAGTAGGAGAATATAGAAAATTCCATATAAAAAGTTGAAATGAAAATTCATTACGAAAAATTGAATTAACATCAAATTATATAAAGTACATTTTGTTTGAGAAAGTGCCCGTGAAGTCATTAGTAAGGCAGAGACATCCATTTCGTTATTACCGTTGATGTAACGACAACTAAAATAATTCTACCCCAAGTCTTAAATATTAAAGAAATATTAATCAATGTCAATAATAAGTGCGATTGTTCGTACATGCACGATAGGAGGGGAGTACAATTATCAATTAATTATCGCACCCTTGGTTAATATTATTCATTCCTTGATATTATGATTATTTTCTTTCTATTCAACTTTCAATATAGAATTAATGGCTTTTGATTTTTTTTTCTTTTGGCGAATATTCTGTCTCTGATTAGCGACATCGCGAGAACTGCTTGAAACGCAACATATTCCGTATAATTTGAATTTAACGTTCTCATACTTAAATTACTTTCTTTCTTTTTTTTATAATTTCTTGAATCCTTGCTTTCTTTCGTTTGATATTATTCAGAATTCTCTCAAACATATCTTAATTATATATTTATCTGCAAAGCAGATTCGAAGTAGTTAGGAGCGAAATAGACTCAAGCGTTCGTCAGGACAAAATTATTACTATAATATATCCCCGTAAGGTAATTAACTTTTTAAATGTGTTTTTCTTTTTTCATTTTCTTTTTCTTTGTAAATTAACTATAACGAATTTACCAAGTGCAAATAAGTATGGCTAAAAGGAAATAGCTCGAAATTATTTTAATTAAAATATAATGTAAAAAGACAAAAGACAGTATATCCGTGGCAATAAAAAATCCAGTGCTCTTAGGTGACAGGCTCTAGTGAGGTAAGAAATTTCATTACGCCCCTCTTGTTTCATCTACGAATAGCTTGAAAATCCACTTTAGAAAGGGAACGCTATAATTGCATCTCTCATAAGCACACGCTTACTTAACATGCCAAATTTCAGTATTACGCTAGTGTGATAAGGGGGGGGGGGGGGGGGGGGGGGGGGGGGGGGACAAACGAAAAAGCAATGGAAATATTAATGCAATTTTGGGAAAATTTATCTGAAATTGACGTCGACGGCGAGTGAATGAGGACAGTAACGAAGCGCGTGGGCGTGCGTTGAAGTTTCACAACTTTCATATCGACACGACGTTATTATACTTATTAGACTTTCAAAATTCAGCTTACATCTAAGATGGCGTATGTGATCTGCGTGCCTCCTCGACTACACAAGTTCTTCGACGAATCCTTACATTACTTCCGCAACTCTCAAAACATGTCTATTTAGAATCATAAGAGGCTGCTGCTCCTGCCTTAAACATATACTTACTCCTAAATGCTTTAATGCGGTTATTCAGGCGTGCATTATTAGCATGCAGCTAGTTAATATTTTTCATACGTGAGTTATTTCTTAGTTTAACTAGTTTATCTGCAATCTCTGCTTTGACATGACCATGTTAGTGGCTTATTCAGTAATGGAATAAACACAGTACTCCTAATTGCACCCGAACCCTAAGTATCTAAGTAAATTCCTGCACATTCTCCTGAGAAATCTTCCTTCGCTCCCAACAGCTATAATTTGGCTACATCTCCCTTATGAAAAGGCTTTCATTCAAAGGATTCATGGTTGTTGAAACTATTTCGCATGTATTTTACAATACCTGTTGTTAAATCTTAGAAATTCAAGGCAAATCTTCCCAAATCACGCTGGCTTAATTTTGAAAAAACAAAAAACATAAACAAAAACAAAATAATAACAAAAGACAATATATTGCCCTTTGGCAAGTCGTATTCCGTAAATGAATCGTGATAAGAAATCGGGCAGCTATTTCATATTCAAATTATAAATATCATAAAGCCGTATTATCTAAATATCATATTAAGAATCAACATTTTTTTAGGCAAATAAATTATGGATAAATTAAAGTTTTATTTGTTTGATATCGAATCGCGCAAAATATTATTGCATCCTCCTGTGATAACACACACACGTACACGCATACGCATACAAATACATAACACACATTCGCATACACACGCATCCATAAGTATATATATATAGACCGGCCGTAAAGATAAACTATCAATGAACGTGGTTTGTCTAAGAGACGCTTGAGGACACTCGTAACGAATATCCAATACAAAAAAAAAAAAAAAACAAATACAAATAGCTAAAGGATACATAAGAGGATAAAAAACGAATCGTTAAAAGACAGGAGACAGGTCTTATTATAGCAATTCGATGAAACATGCATTTTTCTCCCTTTCCATAATTTTCCATTCTACTGATGCCTTTAACCTCCCTCTCGAAATCCCCCCCCCCCCCCCACCCTCCTCCCCGGCACCACCCCATTCCCACGCTTACCCACTAAGTCCTCTCCTTCTCCCGACAACTCCATTCCTATCGCTCGCTATCTCCCCGTCTCGTCTCTTTTATATACACAAACTCTCCATGGGAATATCGAAACAGTGGCTTGTTCAGCGACGAGTATAACAGGAGAGAGACGAACGGCAATTTGCCTCGACGAGTCGAATAAACGACGAGGAATGGAGAAACGGTTATATCCTCCATGTCTCTTGCTCCAATTATATGTATATACGGCAACGCGCATGCGTCTGCGCTAACGTAATAGTTTTTTTTTTCATTCGCTTATTTATCGACATTTAAAAACCTTGTATAAGGAAGCTCCGCATATCCTTATTTATGCACAGTAAAAGAGCAAGTAAGCTTATATTATTGAAGTGTTGGTTACCTTATGATATCCGTCATTGATAAATATCAATCCGAAATATTTTCCATTTTAAGCGGATAAAATCGAAATTCCAATATCACGGATTAGAATCTCTTAGCTGAGCCGTTAAATGTCCGCTTAACAACGAGTAACACCATCACATACGTCCATAATCGTAATCGACATTGTAATCCAGCCGAAGGAAGAGCTCATAATTCCATACGCTAGATGCGAAGGCTTTATTTCCTACCTAAATACTTCGGGCTCCAAGGACATTGTTAAGGAAGTAGGAGAGAGCTGTTGGGGAGAGTCCCGAGGATCGTTGGAGGCACGAAAGCTCGACATTATTCACAGCATTACAGCATATCGCTCGTAAACCTGTTTCAGGTTGTGTCTGGCAGGGTCGAGCCTGTCAGCTGGTGGTCCACCATGAGGACGGCTTCAGCCTGTATGTCGCGGGTACCCGGGGCATCACCGGGAACGGCATCAGCCCGGGCTCGCCACCGCCGACGCCACTCTGGCGACGACCTTTCGATAAGCTCAGGATGTCGGCGGATGATGGTGCGAGACTTCTTTGGCTTGACTTTGGTGGCGACGATGCCGAGATCGTAAGTACCTTTTGTGCTTGTAGTTGCTTGATTACTCCGGCGCTGAATATTTCCAGGTCGAATGAGAAAACTTGGCTTCTCTTTTACCGTCGACATCCGCGCTGATTATTTCACTAAAAAATTTTGCCATGTTTTAACATATTCGAGCATGTAATAATAATTGTAAGACATCGCCACTTATATTCAGAGTCGAATGTTCTTTTATAATAATACACTGTTAAGGTACAAAAACATAATTATCGGAGGCTTATTAAACGACGCGATTTAATAATATTGTAAGGATAGATAAATAATAAACGGTACAATTCACCGCAATACACGATACGTTATTTTTCTCCTATAATATTCTTAAATAACGAGCTCGTTATATAGGAATGTTAAACGCCGCTGTAAATTCGATTAAAATTGCTGTATAAATACTCGTTAATAGATGGGGCTCCCGTAGCCCCCCACCCCACCATCCCGGCCACGAACACCGATCATAATCAAATTTAAAAGTAACTGTTCGATCGCCGTAGGATATTAATAATCAAAGGAACTAAACGTAGCGAACTTTTCCCCCGCGATTCGAGCGAAAAGTAAACTTCTCCTCCGCTTTTCATAATACGCTTGAAACTTTTTCCATCCGGATACTTTTACATTTAAATAATGAAAAATATTTTACAATTCGGCTCTTTGTCACGACGACGCACGAGTCCCATAAAGTAGCATTGATTTTTGCACTATTAGAATTCATTTATTATCCTATTTGCTGATTTAATCACAACTGCAGAAGTTAATAAGTAAATAAGACTTACGAGCTTTATCGAAAGTTCGAAGAAACTGAGCAAATGAGATAAATCATAAATTTAATAGAGATAGAAAAATAATGATAACGATGTGCACGCGCGCTTTCATGTCGCATCGTAAGTAGTGTAGTGTGCCAATAGGCTGACGCATCCTTAATTATCAAGCCGATTAAGCGACAATAATTGCAGGTTACGAATTAACAATTTCAGGAACTGGATCTGGAAAGCTGCCCGAAGCCCATAGTTTTCGTGCTGCACAACTTCCTGTCCGCGAAGATACACCGACTCGGATTGAGTGCATAGGGGTACGAGGGGACCCCCACGGAGGTCCCCGATCTGCCACCCCACACCACAAGATCCGTCACCAGCGTATTTCTCCACTGAATTTTGTTCGTAACCTTCTTTCCACCGCGCTCCATCCTCCTGCGCCGCCCCTCACAAGGATAACCACATTTCTCTCGAGCCAATCGATCAAAACTAGAATTAAGCACGAGAAAATACACTAACGATTGTCTAGAGTCTCTTAAGATAATTACGATTGGCGCTAGAGGCTTCGTAAAATCTCCGTTACAAGACATCACC
>NW_011948426.1:1857725-1880225 GCF_000503995.2 Ceratosolen solmsi marchali | reverse complement strand
GGCAAGGATTGTAACGATACATGTCTTTTTCGAATTATGCAACAAGTGTCTTGTCCTCGTTCCCTTTTCATTAGCAAATTGACACTGTGACCCCAGTTGCTTTAATAATGTTCTAGTATGATATCGTCGTCGCTTCTTGCCGTAAAATCCAGGTGTCGTATAACTCCTATCCCGGCACCTCTTTACCCTTGGCTTCAATTTTCATGAGGTGCTCGAGCTCGCAATCGCCGTCGATTTCTATTTCGCTCGTCGCAGGTCACTTGATAATTACCTGGCAACTACTACATAGCGAATCTCTCTATCTCCTCGATCCTCCGTTTATTGTCTCCCCGCGCTCCTTCTTCACCTCCAATACTCATACTCTCACGCGCACACACACACTCTCTCTCTCTCTCTCTCTCTCTCTCTCTCTCTCTCTCTCACTCTTTCACTCTCTGTCTGTCTGTCTATTTATCAATATCGTTTTATCGCTCGTTAAACCACTGAACAACTTCGAAAATAGAGGTAATTAAAGATTGAGGGAAAAGGGCATGGCGACAGGCCGTCGGAGAGGGAGGGGGTTGGAAATGGAGGAAAAGGGGATAAGATAGAGAATCGAGAAAAGTTTTTCAATAGAGAAATGGGTAAGGAAAAATGAGGTGGATGACGATGAAAAGGAAGGACTATGAAAATTCGTCCCCTCTTCGGCGTTTTGCCGATAATGTCGAAGCCTTATTTCAGTCGGTCGCGCAAAGGGTGTGTGGGGTGGGGGGGGGGGGGGGGGGGATGAATGAACGAAAGGAGAGAAGGAACTATTACTTGGAGGTAAAAGAGATATAAAGACTGTATATAACTCCAGCAGGTCTGATTGCCGTAATATTTATAAGTAGTGAAAAGTTCTACTTAACAAGTGAGCGACTATCGTCCCGTCGAGGATTTGTTTCTTTTCTGTCATTCTTGCGGATGAATGCAATTACCGTATATTTTATGAATAAAATATAATAAGAGAAGAACTCTATGAACGAAGTACATTTAAAATTGGCTTTCAAAGTTACAATTGATTGCATAATTTTTAACTTGTATTTAAAAGCAGAATTTAAGCCGGGTTACTTTATCTAATTATATGAGTGTGAGAATGCAGTCGTTGTAACTTTTTATGTACATTTTACGAATTGAAAATTACATCTCGCGTACAAATTACGTCTTCGCATAATTTATTATTAAATGCATGAATTTGGATATTATTGGAGTCGCAGACATTCGGTTAAATATTCCATTACTGCCGGTGTCAATCTTGCTTTATTTTAATTTAACGATTCCTTACAATATAGAATTATATATTGATAACAATATATATTGAATGACGATTAAAAATAGGAAAAATAGAAAAATCCGTCATTGATATTAGATATTAGATATTGATAAAAGCCACGATAATACGTCATAATCATTGAATGGCAATAATTGGATATTCTACGGAATTCATCGCGTATTGTGCAATTGACGAAAGTTGCCGCGTGTAATATATAAAAGTAGCTTGTCTTTATTAATGTTTGTGAATAGATATAGATAGGACGTTAAAAGCTCCCATACATTGTCATTTACATTGGAACGTACAAATTTGCCAACGGAGAGAACAATTGCCATTGAAGATTAAAAAATTCAAGCTATTCAAGGCTCTGTAGTATCGATGTGAAGGAGTTGTGAGGATGTAAGAAAAGAGTTAGAGCATAGCATGTCGGGTAGATCGGTGTAAGGGGATTGGGTCGGTAGGCCACTACCTATAGCGAATTTCTAAAGCAAATAACGAATAATGAAAGGGATAAAGGAGCAATAATAGATGAAATCACCGAATTTTCCCGGTCGCTCGCTTCCATGAGAAGGCAGACGCAGCTTATGAGTAGCCTCCTATTGGCGTAGAATCGAATTAAAATCCATGTAAAATAAGAAGAAAGAAAAGGAGCGGAAGGCAACGAGGGCGGGACGTTGGACTCGGCCTCAGTGATTGAATGGAAGTGTCGGGAAATCGATCGACGGCACTCGGCCGATTTATCGCTGGAACGGCGTCGAACAAAAAATTTCATGAAGCCGTCTTGTAAAATACGCTGGCTTGGGCTCGGCCGACATTTTGCACAGCCAAGTGGAATTAGGGTGTACGCTCCTGGGGACTCGCGCAATACTGGTTTTCTTGTTTTTTTTTGCCGAACCGTCGGAATCGCACTCAAGTGAAGTGGCATTTCCATCGAGGGAATGACCGGGGAATCGAGCTTCGCTTGCACTCGGCTCGGATTGGCTCAAAAGTCCCCGAGAGCTCGCGCGAAAATGTTTGGCTTCCATATTTCCTCTCGATTCTCCGATTTATCCAATTGCCGAGGAATTCTATTAGCCCGTATCTGCGCTTCACAACGTACTCCACCATATCCCTTATTCACCTAACCTTTTTCTTGCATTACACGCATTTTTTCAAGTCCATCTAGCCTATCCTGGACAATATTTGGTTTAAAACTAGCCTGGCGAGTGGAACGCGCGATCGATCTTGCCATTAGCAATTATCCAGTAAGATCCAACTAATTTGTCGTACGCTTATATCGTGGATATTTCGCTCTCGATCAATAACATAACCTCCAATGTACATTTTGATAATTTACATTCATAAACAATTGCGTTATTCAATTTTCTATTATGAATTGGACAGGCTCGTTATTAAATATAAATGTGCCTGGTTAATATAATTCGATAACCGTTCGTGAAAGCCCTCTTTTTAAGAAACTCTAGAGAGTATTATTATTCTTGTAGTATGATTGTTGCTACATAATTTCATTAATTGCTATTGCGCGCAATGAAATGTTATTATTCGTGAATTTCTGCACGCTAACAGGATAATTAAACAAATGGATTAATTTATCATATGGGCAATTAGTATGCTAGTTATCCCATCGTTCGCATTTTCACTTCAGTTTGCAAAAGCTTTCGCTACATCATCGGCAATTCTAATATGATCAGCAGTAACTTTCTTCCTCGGAATTTTCGAATCTAACCACCGTCAGCGGTACACGCCACCAACGGTCCACGTTCAATCTATATTTACGTACAAAGTAGGCCATTAATAAATACGCGAGATAGTCGAGCGTAAAGTAAACGAAATTGTGAGGAGTCGTTGTCCTCCACATGCAAAACGCATGCGCACTATTTAACGCGGGTTTGAAGAGCGCGCATTTGCGTGATAAAAAGGACGCAGCACAGTATCACATGTAAACACAACACACAAGCAGACAGTATTATAAAACCAGTTGGTCTCGGTCGCTCAAAAGCTCCGCTGCGAAAGCATAAGTTTAAGCATCGACGTGGCAAAGTTGGGATGCTCGCGCATTGCCGGCGAATACGGGAGGACTACGTGACGAAAAGTGGGACTAGAAGGGGGAAAAGCGAGCGGAGATATTAAATGTAAAAAGTGTCACGGACTCGGGACACGCGGGGCGCGCTTAAATCTCGTATAAAGTGCCACGCGGTTGTATTGCGCGACCCTCGCTCAATTAAAAGTCCGCGGGTATGCGCGAGCGGCACGAGGCGTAGTAGTAGTAGTAGTAGTAGTGGCGGAGGGGAAAAGCTGGAAAGGCTTTGGGCGTTAAAAATTCATACGCACCCGCGCGCCGAAAGTTCCTGCCATAATTAACGTAGCTCTTTCATTAAATAAAAGTGATGTACGGAAGGGGGAATATTACATAGAGGGTGGGCAGAGACGCGGGCCCGGGCCCTGTTACGATCGATTGGTAGTGTGTGTTACATTGAGGGGCCGTACGACCGCACTGAGATATCAATGACCGAAGATCGGAGAAGAGATTTTCCTAATTTCATGTCGCATTCGTCATCATAATCGATTAAACGACGGCGGTCGATCGATCGCGAAATACAAACGGCTTAAAAATACATAAAATAACGGGACGTGGAGAGCAGTTAGTTTCGAGGGTTATTTAATGCGCTGATAAATAAAAAAATTAATAAATAAATTCTGATTCTTTAATGTAGAGGAAAATTAAGGTAATTAGGGTATCTTGTTAATGAGGACTAACTACTAACAAGAAATATAATTATTATTATTTATATGACTAGAGGCATACATTGTATAAGTCAACTACATTTGGTAGTTATGTAATTAACCGTTACCTTGTAAGTGCGTCCGCTAATTATTGCTTAATTAAGCATCCTTTATTGGATCCTTAAAAATTTTTGCGCCGCATTGTGCTATGAAAAAGCGAATGCTTTTGATCTAGTTTAATGATTAATAAAATGTAAAGTTGACGAGTAGTATTAGCCCCTTATTAATTAGAATGGCCAGCCCGCTTGGAAATTAGTTGCATTGATATAATGGATTAATTATAACGGGGAAGTCCAGATTATTTATTATTTTGAATAATGTGTCATGACTTAAATACGATTAGGCATCGACGGATCGGCTCATTTTCGAAACTTCTTTGGAGCAATCTTAATAAATTGATAATGCAAGTGAGGAAGAAGATGAAATGCGAAAATTACGCTGGAGAACGATAAGATTTAAGAACGAGATAACTTATCAGGTTTATCGGCGATTCCAGTTGCCAGTAAAGACTGTTAACTTGCTAAACAAGCAAACGCCGAACGTCTGCGAAATCGACTTTTCCTATTATCCAAAAAATATCGCTCTTATTTTTCTTCGCTCTATGATCGAGAGAGAGAGAGAGAGAGAGAGAGAGAGAGAGAGAGAGAGAGAAATAGAGATAGAGAGGGAGAAGAAGTAAAAAAGAATAGAATTACCAAGTTTAAGAAAAAATGTGGTAGGAGTTGGAAAGAACAGAAGGTTAAGTTGTAAGAATAAAACGAGAAAGAAAGTGTCGAGCTCGGAGGGAGCCCGAAGGGAAATCGCACTAAGCGAAAAACTTTGGACGTTTACGCGATTGGCTGGAAGAAAGCCAGTACGTTATGGCGATGTGTTTTCCATTCATACGCGATTGAATTTCCCGCGCTCCCTTTAAATCGACGATTTATAAGAAATTCGCTCGACGCCGTTTTCATTTCGTCGATGTACAGTGATGCGATTATTTTAGCCGCATTCCACCATTCATTGTTGAATAAGACTTTTCTTTTCAACGAGACCAGCCATTCTTCAACCCCAGCACGATTCGCTCCGATATTTTCAATGTTTAATGATTAATAGTCATGGGCAAAGAGTCGTGTAAATATTAACATGTAGTGTAGTGAAATAAATTTTGCATTTCCATATAAACTTGAATTATCTTCGAAGTATAAATTAATACCGTAACATTATCCGTATCTCTGAATATGTTCGTATAGAAAACATTTAAAAGTAACGATAATCCGTGGACGCTCGAGGCATTTCCATTGCAATTGCCTACTATAAATATGAAAAAGTATCAAAGAATCGAGATGATCTATAACATCGAAAGAAAAACAAATAAAAAAAATAACATATTGCCCGTGACTCGATCACACGCGTGTAAATAACGATTTTGTCGTTGTTGTGTTCTTCAAACAAAATTTTGAAACATATAAAAGCGCCAATCGATTACAATAGAGCGTAGATTAAGTTGTGTTACAATAATGTAACGATGTGCATCGAAATTTCATGGTCATAGATTGGAGAACGAAAGATTTTCTTTCGATGCTTTAAGCGAATCGACTGCTACAAACGTGCAAGCGACACAGCACTAAACATAGAATTGTTTGTTTAATTATTAACGAGCAGCATAGCGAATCAGAATGAAAATTATAAATTACCAATGATTCGAAATCATTATATTAGTTTTCTTTACAACTTTGTGCCCTCGAACCTTATCTAAAAATTTCATATTCTATGAATAATTATAAACAGAAATTCTTAGAGCAGTAAAAAATATCCCCATACCCGCTAGGCTCGTTAAGAGACTAAATAATCAGAGATAAAATATCATCGCGTACACATACCCCTGGTGAACCATATCATTCCCCTCATCATTGTCTTATCCTATTCGCTCGCAGACCTAACTGCGAATAATTATCGTAACGAGGTGTGTCTAAATGATAATATGTTTCGCTGTTTGTAAATACTGGCCGCTTATGTTCTGAAGCTCGAATTAGTAAAGAGATTCAAAGCTAACGATAATAATATAATGAGAGAGGGGGGATTCTTCAACGCTACGAATATGTCGCTTATGTATTTTGAAAATTAAAGGGAACCTTCGAACGAAAGTCACTGAGCACGAAAAAAACAAAACAAAACAAAACAAAAAAAAAACAACAAAAAAAAAAAAACAAAAAATAGAGAGAGATACAAAAGAAAAATGAAAAAACAAACAAAATAAGACGTGAATTATGAATTATCGACAAAGCGAGAGATCATGCAGAATGTGACGTGCGCCTGTACTCCCACGTCACAGTCACAGCGACGTAATCTTTTGATTTCACATCTTATCGAAAGATGCGAATGCGCCTCTCTACGTGTGTGTGTACGGGACGTGGTTGCGCGCGTGTATGTATGCGAGCGCGAATAATTGTATTTTTCTAATGGTTTAGCGTAGCCGGCGCGCGCGAGGACATGTACGTGTGCGGTTCGATTGCGCATTACTTTAGCGATTCGACGTCAAACGATTATACATAATATAAATACGAGTGTAAGGGAAGGGGCGAGAGGATCGACGCGGGCAGGAGTTGTAGCGAGAAATGGGAGATTTATGAAAATAATCATCACGTGCGAACGTATAAATATGAATATATAAATATATAAATATATATATGTATACATGGAGGGTTCTCGACTTTCATTTTTCTAGATTATGGAAGATACTGTATCTGAGAGTTACCAAATAAACAAACCGTTAGAATATTAATAATCGTCCTTTTATTTCCACCTCATCATTATCAATCGTATTCTTATATATGTATATGTACATATCGTAATCTTTTCCCATGTTCTTTAATACATTAAGATAATATTCGATATTATTTGCCGTCATAATGAACGGGGCAGGCAGTTGAATTATGATCCGCTTAAAAATTAAATATATTTTAATTTAAAAGAAATTTTGTAAGGCGCTAAGGGATATTGGGGAGGAATGACGGAGGGGGAGGGAAGAAGAAGGAGATATCACGCTGACATAATGTAAGCAATTGGGCGTCGTTTAGGCCTGTCGCCATAAGAAATTTTACCATGTTTCGTCGATTATGTGCGGACTTTAAGACTTTTCAGCGCTCTCTTGATTCCTGACATTGACCAACTGTGAGTCAGGTGAGGGTAGTTTGAAAGAAAGCTACTCGAACGACTGACCTTAAGGAGAGTTGGAGCTGCAGAACGTGTCGATTGACGATTGGTCGGGGTGGCGGAAGGGGACAGGGGATAATGACTACGCGTCGGGAGCGTCCGATGCAATTGGCGACACAATTGCCATATTCCATTAATACTCCAATACGCTCGACACGGCTTTCCAATGTCTGTAAAAATTTATTAAAAGTATCAAGGACTTTACAGATTGTATAAATAATTGGTTGAAGGGTGCAACTGACGTAATTCGAAGGGCTGCTCTTTAGAGTGCCGTAAAGCAATTTGAAAAAGTGATCTTCCGAGAGTTGGTGATAAGTTTGAAGGTAAGTTTTCATATGTTGCAGCAGTGAATCTTCTTGCAATACTTTATCAATTTCTTCCCCCTCCTCCCCTCTTTTTTTCTCTTTTTTTTTTTTTTTTTTTTTTGCCTAAATATACATGTAGAAGATTGAAATTAGTTAATAAAGTCGATGTAATATACGTGGAGCAGCTATATACGGATAATTCACATACGTAACAGACTTCTATAGATAATCTGTATATTAAACCATGAATTAAAGATAAAGAATTTCATTATTTGAAGAATATTGAACGTTGAATGGATGAAAAGTCGGGCAAAACAAAAGATTGATGAGAATTTCAATAATTTAAGAGCTAAAATAAGTCCGAAAGTGCATATTAAATGAATTTGTTCGCATAGCACAGATTCTATTAAGTTAAGATAATTTATTTCTTAATTGTGCCAGAGAGAAAAAGAATTCAGTTTAATAAAGCTATTTTCATTTTAAATAATCAAAGGCATTTCATAGATTCTCAAGAATAAATGTATTATTCCACAGATACATGAATTGCATATTATTCGTTCATAAACGAATTATAAAATCTTATTGGAAATTTTAACTAGTTTAAACGCTTCATTCGTCACCTTTCTATTTTATATCCTTGGTAATGAAAAGAATATACGTTCACGCATGCGCATTTGCCTGCATTGGTTATAAAATATGCAAAGAGGAATTAGCAAAAAACTTTTTAGAGTATTAACAGCTATCGGAACAGCTATAAGAGACTTTTATTATCGACGAATTACGCAGCAGATATTATTATTATTGTTACATTAATAGTTTGTGAAATCAATTTGCCGGGTAAGTAATTGACTACATGTCGGTTAATTCGACTCTCCGCTTGTCCTTAAAATACAAGTTTGTCGCTCAATACTACAATAATATATAAAATTTTATAATCCTTTATCGTATATGGAATCACATTTGAATTAATGGAATGAGAAGAGAGATGAAGCTACGAGTAAATCCATATTGATTGCGTCAAATTTTATTAAATACCTATCCTCCTTCAATGTATAAGGCGAGTTGCCAGAATTACACTTTCTTTTTCAAAGTTTCCAACAGAATCTGAATTAAACGTGTATTGATATTTTGTTTCGCATAATATATCGATGAAATTGTTGGTTGTTGAATATGTAATTAGGATTTGGAGACAAGTGTACGATAGAAATTAATGTAATTGTCAGTATATACATATATACATGTGTAGCAGACAGATTACGGGCATAATAGATGACGTAATACTTTTCTTCGTCGTGATAACATGTCCTTGTTTAATCATCGCAGAAGAAAAGAACCAACTATATGCGTCACATTAGTTTTCTTTCACATTAACTTTACACACCTGCATCGTTACATAGAAAGTAATCAATAATAAAAATAAGTACTCGACAGTGTGTGTGTGTGTGTGTTTTTTTTTTTTTTTTTTTTTTTTTTTTTGGTATGGTCGTTACACGTATTTAACAAACAATTTTTCCAATAGTCTACAAGAGTTATCTCTTTCATTTATTTATTTATTTAGTTTTTTTTTTAAATTCATATTTTGTTAAAATTTATTTTTTAACTATTTCTATACTCTTGGGAGAAACATTATGATTAAACTAAAAAAACTTTGGCAATTTATTGGCATTATTAGTCCAGGTAAGAAGATGATAGGCAGGATGGGACGGGTAGCGGAGCGTGGGCGGAGCGTGGTGAGAGTTGCCTACATTACCCTTTTTAAATACTGAACAAGTGCGCGACTTCGATTCACAACGATAATATTGTTTACAAAGTTTCTATCGTAAAACTCTATCAAAGTTTTCGACGGGGAAATGCTCGTCGCGCGGACGCTGAATTCGCGTCTTTAAAGGAATTTAAAGCTCCGACGCGGATGGCGTATGTGCGGAGCTAAGTTCGAGCGAATAAACGAAAATACGAATCGGCCGCTCGGACATTTTGCCTCCCTGCCCGTTATAACTTGGCCGAGTCTTGACATTTTTATCGGCGTTCCGATAGGCAGTGGATGGGGGAGGGGGGGGGGAGGCGTCCCTTCATTGGCTCGCCGACGAAACTTTCTTTATCCTCGGTGCGGCTAAGGAAGGATGAGGATTTCTGCTGAGGAGGACTTTCAGCGGGATGCATCGGGGTAAAGTCGCGTCAGCCGCGCGTATTATGCGCGGCCAAGTTTCGCGAGCCGCAGACTTTGATAAGTTTTTGGGGGGGGAGTAGAAGACGAGGCTAAGTCGTATTTCTTATTGGGTCGGGGCGGGCCAAGTTTCGCTGAGCATAGACGAGTTTTTTATTTGTCGAGCAGATCGTTCTCACGCGCTCACGCGCTCTCCCGTCTTTGTCATAAACTTAGCAATTTCGTGGTAATGATGGTAAGAGAGAATTTTTCTTTTTCTTATGGATGAGAATTGGGTGTCAGAGTCTGTTTGCCCTACGCTCAGACGTTCGTCCGCACTTGGTTATTCGCTCGTGGCTGCTATTTTCTTCTGGGTTATTTTTCGTTTATTTTTTGTTTTTTGTTTTTTGCGAGGCTATTACGAAGTAATGGGACTTAGGTTTTCCGTGTGTCCGTATGATGTATCGTGTAAAGGAACTAACTAAAGTCACTAAATATCTAAAGCCACTCGAGAGATAGAGAGAGAGAGAGAGAGAGAGAGAGAGAGAGAGAGAGAGAGAGAGAGAGAGAGAGTTAGGGGAGGGGGGAGAGCATTTGTGCACGTGTCGGTGTATTGTCTAAGGAAAGTCGTAGTTTGAAAGTAAATTGGAAGGTGAAAGTGAATAAATTGCCATTTTAATTTTTGGATAAAATTGCAGATTGGCTCAAGTTTTCGTCAACTCCTCCTCGAAATGAAATTGAAACTTTATTGATATTTCTTATATTGTCGAATGTAATGCATTTACTGTTAGTTGTGTTTGCCACGACTTTTCAATGAATAATCGAATAATAAAATGTCGTGAAATACTTTTCCCGACAATAGTTTTCAATTGCTTTCATCGCTTTTACGATAAAGTCTTCGGCATAAAGACGGAAAAGCAATTTAAATACCACGAATGTAGGATAAAGTAAAAATAAATGTTTTTTTTTTCGTTTTTTTTTTTTGTTTTTGTTTTTCTCATGCCGTACAACACAATACTCAAGTATTCGTATCGAATAGGTGTAATAAAGTTGAGTAATTTATGGCAATTGCCGGAGTGAAATGTTTTCGGGCACGGTAGTAATTAATCATCAAGAGTATCATTTATAATTGAAAATTCGAATAGTTTAATTGTAGAGAGAAATTATCGTTTCGCCAAATTAAAAGCATCGATCATATATGAATGGGTAAATGATAAAAGTCGGCATGCCAAGGCATCTCAAGCGCCGAATGACGCGCGAGTGAAAAATGTCGTATCGGAAACTCGGCATTTCGCGAAATATCATTCGAATGCAATTATAACAGGAGAAGCACCGTAACGGTAATATTGAATATTCAATATTGAAATTCGTGGATTATCGTAGAGAAATAACGTAAGAATATATGAAATTACCAAGACAAATATAGACAAATACGACGATTCTGCAATTCGAACATTGAAATGCGCATAGACTGCTAGTATGATTATATTGCAATGCTGTATTATATTGCCGGATGAGCGACTGCTCCCCCATACATAATTTTTCACGCGCGAATGACGATTTCCCAGTGCCGCGTATCTCGAAGACGAGGCGTTGCGCTCCAACACCTGCGCGCGACTTTGTTATACCCGTCATTTCTAAAGTATTTTCCGCTCCCACAGCTACAAGCTCAGCAATATACTGCCGCGCTTCTTTTCCCAGAAAATACCGATTTTTTCAAAAGCTTCTTTTTGGTTGTTGAATCTCGAGTTTCGCATGCTCAAGTGACATTGCAATAAACTTGACGAAAGTCATCCTTTAATATTTTCCAGCCTCTTCTCTCCTCGTCCGCCTTCACCTTTCCTTCATCCCAAATTGTCAATATCGCTCAGTTTGTAATGATCTAGCGATGTCGAGACTCGTGCCCATATACAAATAATGCCCAATTAATGGAATTAACCAGTCAGAATCATGTTCACGTGATCCCCTACGCGTTCATGCGCGTATCCTGAAAAGTTTTGATGGTAATCGAATCGGCACGGTCATCCAAAAAATCGAAAGAATCCAAAAAACTTAAACGATCGAAATTTGGGATGGGAGTGGATAGAGATTTAATCGCATCTAGGGTAATCGAGATGTCATTTTGTATAATTGTGAGACGAATGAGTCGATGATAGGCCGACGATAAGCCTATCTTTCAACCAGTCCAGCGATGTTGAAATATAAATGAACGCATATATTGTGCATCGCTCGTCCGCGCCAAAAAAGCTTTCCCCATTATTGTTATTACGTGTATGGATGGTAGGAATTTTGTTTTTTTTATGGTAGAAAAAAATTTAACTTTTCGTTCTAATGGATACAACGTAATTACTGTCAAAAAAAAAAAAAAAAAAAAAATTCCATTGATGGAATGTAGTGTACTTTATAGTGCCATGATTATTTATCAACGCAGCCGTTGTCAATGGGAGCAGTGACGAAGAAGCTGTCAATAATAAAGAAAGTCAGTGGGCTTTATGCGTCGTTAAGGAATAAGTACGTCGACATTAAATACATAATAGCAAATAATTCATTTTATTTAGTAATATTAACTATTTAATCATTAATTGTTAATTATTGGATAATGGCAGCTTGTATGCTAATGGGGAAGGCGCTCATAGCTCCCATGGGAATGGATATTGGAAAGTTGTTGCAGTTTTAGCGTTTAAAATGTTTGCCTCTTCACTCGGCACATTGTATAATTTAATATTTACATAGTAGAGTAAATATTTATGCAACCATGGTGATGCCGTGAATTACCGATAGCGTGACGTAATGATAAAAATACTTGCTGCTTCGCGAATATTTATAAGCATCACACGATCGCGTATCCCTTTCCTCTTCCATTGGATCCGATCGCGCAATCAGCGAGTAATATCATAAATTATTGGCAAACTAATCCAGTAAAAACGCGCGTCTCTTGGATCCTTCGATTCTTCGATCATCCACATACAACGTTGCCCAATGCGCTGTGGCCAAATCCCACCAGACATACAATTGGATTCCCCGTGTTATTGTTTGGGCCTTACACGCGATCCTTTCGGATCTTTAATCTTAGCCGTCGAGGCGCGTCGGTTCCGCATCGTTTCATTATTAAATACGTGTGCCGCACGTATTATTTGTAATTATTGCCCTCGGCGATAATGCGGGATGCTCATTTGCATGGGACGTGCGCTCCCGAGTGCCGAGGTTTGCGTTATTTTGGTGAACGTCAGGGAGATTAATAAAAATGCCCGGTCGCCGATATGATACCGGCGTGCTGAATCGAGCGTGAATGATGGCTATGGGGCAGGGGGGAGGGGGGGGAGGGTATAGAGGCAGAGGAGAAGGAGTGGGAGGGATCGTCGAGGGGCTGTGGTGGGTAAAGGCGAATGGGAAAGGAATAATATAAAGAAGTAGGAGATGAGATGACAGAATGAAATCATCGAGAGAAATAGGGTAGCAACGTGGAAGGTGTAGGACTTTATTGCAGTCTGCGAGAACTTTATAATATTTCAACCTCGATGTGATGGGAAAAATTGAAATTCCAAGTGGAATTCGAGTGCTTTGCAAAAGATTACCTCGCCCTTATTTGTCAACGCACGAAACTTTGGATGCGCATCACAGAAAATTGAGAAATACTTGGTATTTCGCTCGAGATCTAAAAGTTATAGTCTCATTAAAGATATTATTATCGGCTTTAGAGGCGTCGATGTTTTTTGGGGGGTTTTTTTTTTTTTTTTTTTTTTTTTTTTTTTATTAATTGTCTGGGAAAATTTGCGACTCGTGCAGGGCGCCCCCGATAAAACGATAATCCGTCATCAGCGAATATGCAATAAATAAATAAATATAATGAAATTGAATGCCTGACAATTGTGAACAATTCGGGCATTTAAGATTTATCGTAACTCGCAAAATTATTCGAATATCGTTTGAAATGAACAATGGAAAATTGGTGGGAATCCGAACTATTATATAAAGTGAGTAAAGCGAAAGATACGGATTGCGAAAGATAAATACTATTGGATGAATAATGAAATTCCTAATTACCGAAATGTAGTTGTTTTATCGTGCCATTACACCTTGTAGATTCCGAGCAAATTTACTTAAGAATATTTTACTTTTGCAATATTCGTAAATTATATCTGGCTATTAAACTATATTTTGTAGAGTAGAAAGTCTTTCTTCGGAGAAATCGTTACGATGCACACATCATCGTGATCCTTCGCGCAACTACCAACTGTCGTTTTAAAAATTAAATAGAAAGGAAATGAAAGAAAATCTCTTTTATTGAATTTTCAAATCATGTCGAGTCAATTGATCACAGGTTAAGCAAAATTATAAGAATCTCTGTCGTTGATATCGATTTATTATGAATTTGTAGGTAGCCGATGCATAGTACAGGCTCGAGTACTAGTACACGTGATTTAAAGTCATATCGCGCAGATTTATCGCAACTGTCCTCGAGCAAAATTAGTAGAGGCTATTCGATTTTGATAATGAAAGTACCATTATCGTGCAAGATCGTGGCCACCACCTACTTCGTTCCCTCTCCATCCCCCCCCCCCCCACCCCCACCCCTTACGATCTTACCAAGAATAAAGCCGTGGCTAGCAATCGTCGACAAAATCTACCTAATGTTATTAACCTAGGGCTTTCCGAGAAAACAATTAGCCTAATAGAGTACAAGTGACGAGAGTCGAAGATAATTTTGCCCCAATTACTCTAATGTTTTTGAATGCTTTGCACAAGTGGAAAGGGAATGGCTGTACGCTGCGCTTGTCGGCCATACATCTCGCAAACAACGAGACCAATTGGACAATTTAGCACGAGCTCGGCTCTAGTGACTTAAGCTCCGAGCTTAAGTAATTAAAGCGCATCCGCCATTATTTTCTCGCAATAACTGCCAATTGAGTGCGAAGGACGAATGCACTCCAGTCCCCGGTACATCGGCACCGACCGACCTCTTCAAATTTATAAAAGAGACGGGCAGCTGATAATCTCTCGCCGAGCCTCGGACCCACGAAATAGGCCAATAATTGTCGGGAGGGTCAACGCCCGACCCCTTCCACGTAAGAAAATCGGGCGGAATAATAAGAGGGTCCGGACCTTCGGGTGCGCACATCTCACTGCGGTTACGAAATAATTTCATCCCGATAATGACAGCTTCGTGAGTTAATGGCCCGCGCGTCCTTTTTCTCCGAGACCTTAATGGCTCGACTGCAAGGACAGTAACCACCACCCCCCCCCCCCCCCCTCCCCAATCCCTCCCACCGTCCCACGCAATACGCGACATAAAAGCTGTTTTACTCGAGCAGGAAAATAGAATTTAATTCATCTGCTATGGGCACCCGCTCTTGTATCTCCGACAATATGGTGCGTCCCGTTGCGGGTCGGTTGACGTGCGCGCGTATGTACGTGAGTGTGTGCGTGCGTGGATGCGACGAGGACTGGCAAGAGAAACGGGCGATTTAAGTCATTAAATTTCACGCCGATATTCGTTAAATGTTACACTCGCATTGCACAACTAATTACTCTCAAAATTTTGTCGTCTACGCCCGCGCGTTTGCGTATACTCATTGTTATTGTCGTTTTAGTCTGTTGTTTTTGGCGAATGAAAATTGCAGATGCGGATCATGCCAGTTGGTCAGTTCCGTCCAATAAACATGCAAAGGAATATTCCTATTTTTATCACCTAACGTGTCTTTCTCTTTATTTTCCCAAAGGCAATGGCACAGGATCGCGTCTGTTCACCAGCTAATGTGGCCGACGTTAATGCTGCTCGAGAGTGGCAAATATCATATAGAGATCCAGACAGGGTACCAATTAAAATTAATCCAACTTAAGAAGATGATTATTAAGTAAAGGAAAAATTCGTATCGCAGAATATTTGCCATCGGTTGAGAATTCACGTTTAACCATCCAAATCTCACTCTTGTCCAACTCCACGTTACTGCCATCTGTCCATTCTGTCTAACAAAAGCTTTTGCCACAAACGACAGCTACCTCTCTAAATTAAAATAACAATAATATAATTGAATATCGCTATTGAGCATCGATAATCGCTCAAAATTCTAATTAAAAATAATACTCTTAGTTGGCAATTCTTTCACATTGAATTATGCTAATTGAACGACACTAAAATTTATTACATAATTGAAATATATATTGTTCGATAGAGAGAAATGTCATTGTTTACTGGCAATTAATCAATGATTTAAGAGTAAACGGCCTCTCCTTACCAATGAAAATGTCATATTTTTAAAGAAAAAATGGCGATAGTATGAAATTTAATTATATTCAATTTTAATGATAAAATTACTTTAATACTGCAATAACGACAAACATATTTCGTTGTTTTACTATTATAATATTTCATAATAATAATTATTGTTTTATTATTATTGTTATTATTAATATTGTTGTTGTTGTTGTTGTTGTTGTTGTTGTTGTTAATATTGCTATCGTTCTTGGGTAGATGAGGTGAATTTTTATATTAATGCAACTTTCTTTCAAAATATTAATACGATAATATTATTAATATGATCGCTAATGTAAAGTAATAATGTTCAGAGGCAGAAATTTAATAACCTCGTGCATTACTGAATCTATATTATACGTCATATTTACAACGAAAACTTTTACATTAACGTAGAATACACGTGAAAAATATAAAAATATAAGCTTCTACGATTCGGCATCCAGTCTTAGTACGAAAACAAACAAACAAAAAAAATCTTTATATATAAAATATTTAATGGAGAGTATTAAAAATTTTTAATTTACAATGACAAATTATTCAGTAATTGAATTGTGTAATTTTCAATGTCATAATGTCATTTACAGTTATTTCATTCCTTTTATTCAAGTCTTAGGAGACATCTTTTGCTTAGTTGCATAGTTGTATTGAATTGAAGTTATGTAAAAATATCCTAAAAATTATCACGTCATTCGACATATTTAATTATATTTGTGAATCGAATTTCATTATTCTTTCGTCAACGCTCGTATTTCTATTTATCTGTTTTCTTCTCCAGGTACAAAAACTCGTAATCTATCCTCGAGCGAAAGTCGCGTGTATAGGGATTCAGAGCTTTTCTAAGTGTACGATAAGTGCCTCTAGGCCTCAAATTACTCGAGATTAAAAGGGATTTTGAGGGGGATCGGCAGTGTGTTTGTGTGTGGGGGGAAAAAAAAAAATTATATTAATAGCTAATCCAAGGTTTTCTTATCACGCGAATAACCTAATGGCAAGTCATCCTTCACTCGATATTCAGCCAATATGGACACTCGCTCGTATCTCTCCCACTTTCCATTCCTCGTAAATCTTCTTTTTGCGGTGCCTCGAATCTCTCCTTCGATCCATCAATATTCCCGCCCACCTCCACCGTACACCACCACGCGACTCCCTATGGTTATTCTGATCATTCGCGTATTCATCCTCGCGCCGAACCACCACAGGGTAATTATCGTCCCGTCCTCGCGGCGACTTATATTACACATTTTAGCAGCGCGTACTTCCGACATTAGGCATTCATACTCCCCGGGCGAGTCGCGCGCTCCTCACTTCCGAGTGGCTTTGTTATCCTTTCGCTGTCTCGCAGCTCCCGCAACAACGAGGAGCGACTCTTTTGTCGCGCAAATTTACCCTCGGCTAACCTTTTCACGCCTTCCCGCCCCTCCACCCGTGTTTCAGATTAATTCGTTGCTTTTCTGCGCCCGGCCCGCTAGAATAAAGGGCAATGCTGGGACGAGAGAGGGACATACAGAGCGAGGGAGAGAGAGAGAGAGAGAGAGAGAGAGAGAGAGCGATAGTGTGCGCGACGAGGGGAGGAGGAGCGGATTCACTTGGACCAAGGCTGCAGTAAAGAAAAACACCGACGAGAATAAAAAAGTTGATGGCATTGTGCATAAAATTTACTGCGCTATTCGGCTGTTTCTAAAAATACTTCTCCAAATTTTCCGAGTCTGCGATAAGATTTTATATCATTAAGATGAGCGGAGGCTTAGAGGAGTTTTAGACGTATTTTGAGGATATTGAAAAATTAAAATTCAAGATGCAATAGTGCGTTTGTCACGCGTCCGAGGTCAAGCTGATGCCATTTTTACATCGGGATATAATTAAAAATTACGATAAAATCATTAAGTTGGAAATTGAGGTCGAGAGTTTTAAGTTATAATATTTGGAATTGTGAAGAAAATTTTTGTCTGCTCCTTTAAATATAAATAACCGCGTTCCAAGGATTTGAGCGATGACGATAGAAATATCCTAATTCTTCCAAAAAAATTCACCTTCTTCGAGGGTTAATGGGTTAAATGCTTTTCATAAGTCGAGCATATTTCGATGGTGTTTTTGCAAAAAAAATAAAAATTTCGATAAAGCAATTGAGATTGTTCGCATAACATTGGGAATAACGTGGACAAAGGTAAAATTCAAGCGAATGTATGTAAATTATTGTATTAATAGTCGGTGAAAATGTCTAGAGAGCAAAATTAATCGTAAAATTCATTTTTAATTATAAAGAGCATGACAAAATTAAAAATAAAGCATTTCATGCAAAAATAATTCCAAAATTTGTGTATGAAGAAAAAAAGACAAAATCTCGTATACTTATTTTGAATGAGAATTGTCAACTCATTTATCATATAAAGATTTTCTTTATTACAATTATTCTTAAAGCTTCGCCGATGAAAAAGCAGAAATATAATGCATTTGAAAGCACGGTAGAGCTTACTTCTTCCAAAAATTATTCAATTTAAGTGTCGATATTTACGTAAATCCTTGCATCTGTTTGTAAAATTAGAATTTTATATTTATAGCTTTAGGTTAATAATAAATTCAGATTTCATAACGCGACATTTCATATAAAAATCAAATGTCCATAAATTATGCATAATATGGGACTTTTACAAAAATTTATAGTATATTATTATTATTGACGGAGTAAATAATATTTAATGAGATAAACTCGCCTTAATAAACGAGAATTTTATTAAAATAATTCTAGAATTATATAAATATAAATTTTACATAGTAAGCAAGTTTTATGTAATAAGATTTACAGGATTTTTTTTTCTATATCTTTTTGTTTTCTTTATTATATTTATGTTTTTTTTTTGTTTGTTTTTTTTTTTTTTTTAATTGTTTTTTAATAATATTTTGCATTTATTTCACTCTTGAAATGTTCTAAAATACTCATATACATATATATATATATATATATATATACATATACATACATACATACATATTCCTTTTAACTTGGCTCCTACTTAAGCTCATTCATTTCCATTTTTTAATATTTCTTCGTTTGAGATACACCGTCTGTTGCAAATAAATGGAATATATTCTGAAACGGCTCTCTATTTTTTATGCTTACAAACTGTAAAACAGGTTATATGATTTCCTTCCTTTTTCTGTTGATATTCCAGGTAATACAACTGCAGAAAATTTCAAAGTAAAACCTTTTGTATAAAGATTCATAAAGTTCAAAGGACGCCCACTGCGTGTCTAATATAAGCTGGGAGCTCATTATAATAGGAATGATGTCATTTTTTGCAAATTTTGTGCTTTGAATTTGATTATTTGAAATATTTTATGATAAAATAGATATTTTTAAGCATTATAGCGCACTCAATGAAAGGACAAATATTTCACGCTTTAATTATAAGAAAAGGTGACTCTAAAAATATGCATTATATTGCTTGTACTACAACTGACAATAATAAGTGTCGCTACTAGAGAAGCTGCCACATTCGTCAATTTCTGCCCGAATATCAGATAAATATATTTATGTCTAGAAATTCTCTCGAAGATATTATTTGTCTCTAAATAGACATGCGTACTCCATTATATATTAATCTTCCGATAATTCGATACCGAGTTTTGCATTAAAAATATATATATTCTCGTCCCAATATTCATCAAATATTACTGGCCCCAAGTTTATGATTATTTCCATCGTGTATGGCACTATTTTATTGTTGATAAAAAAAAAAAAAAAAAAAAAAAAATTTAACTTGTTCGTTACGTATGCCTTAAACGTCCTCTCGATCTTCCCACTTATAATATTCGATATAAGAATTTAATTTATCACAATGAACAATAAAGTATTATTCATTATGCAATGTTAATTTGTGAAATATATGCGAATAAAAAGCATAAATCACATATTGAACAATTATTTAGTCATTATGACTTTATGTGTAATCGACTACATCGATCGTAAACACGACATATCGTAACGTACTTTAAGTTTTCAATTACTTCGGACATAATGACATCGACTTAAAAATTAACGCACCTCGCAACTAAAATTATTATTGGCTAATGAAACTCGAATAAAAAAAAAATTCTTCACCATTTTTTTACTTGTCCTATACATATGTATTCCGACGAGATTCTTGAAAAGAAAAAGCCAGAAGCTAAAGTAAGGGACAATCTCAGCAAGTTTTAAGCTCAATACGAAAATAGACTATTACACAGACACAAGCGCACACGCGCACACGCACACGCACACACGCACACGCACACGCACACAAAATAATAAACATGGTCATGAATTATCTCTAAAGAGCAATAGAGCTGCTCTTTGCAAAAGCTTCGGTAAAAAATTATTTTTCCTTATTTTGCTCGCTTAATCGCGGGGATGTCGCGCGCACTCTCGAACGCAAAGCGTATTTCTTTTGATCTCGGACGAGGTTTCGTCATGCTTGCAAAATTCGCGAGATTTCCCGTAACCGTAGCCGAGTAAGGATTCAACGATGTCCGAGTCCCGTGGCAGAGCGACAGCCATTCATGAATTTCAATCGACATAAATCCTTAGGCGAGCTTTTTCCTCGTTCTTTCCTCGCTCCACAGCCTTACAAATCCTCGTGATAATCCAGTCGTACGGAGTCGAGGGCGGCGGCTCGACCCAAAGACCGTATCACCCAAACGTTTATGCAATGTTCGAGCAAAGCGACTGGCCTGAAATTCCTTTCAATTCCTTTCAATGCTAAATACACTTTTGCAAAATTCACATCAAACCTAGACTTACGTATCTTTTGACTTTACGCGCCTATGGTAATTGTAAGCTTGTAAGGGCGTGACAAATACGATTTCGTGTAACTACGAGGCTGAAATATTCTTTGCTTACTTAGGATTCGAGTTTGGGCAACTTGACACGTTGGATAATAAATTACTGATAATAAATACTGAACATATCACACCTTCTGATACGCACGCACGTCACAATAATTGCTATTGTTTATTATCTTACTCGATAAAACATTCTATTTATTTTATTTAAATATTTAAATACAATGTGTAAATTCCATTGATTGGAGATGCATCTGTATCCGCTCGATCGATAATATTTGATTAAAAGCCTTATTCTCATTTTTAAAAACAATTAATTCTATTGCAATTGTATAATGCATAATAAGTATAATAAAAGAATGAAAGCTACACAAAGTTAATTGTATAATAATATTCTCGCATAAGAAATTGTATGCCAAATTACTTTTTAAATATTTATTGGCTTCTCTTCATTCGCTTCATGGTTGGTTGTTATAAGTTGGTACTTATGGTATTATACTTCGTTGGTAATGAAACAGCAGCTAGACTCACGATATTCCTGATTGAGCAAAGGGAAGGAGTGCAAAAGTACAAGCATTTAGTCGATTTATCCCCTACTTGTGCATCTAAAATACGCATTTCTCGAATTATAATTTGTACACTTAATCTTAATCCATTTAACTTTGTCCTATCGTTAGGTCATAGGGCTTTCGGATTATCTAAATGATGGCTGTAGTAATTAATATGGCGAAGAAATAATTACGAATTAAGCAATTTATTCAATCGTGAATCTATAGAGTTAAAGAAATTTAATGCCCTCAAATATATCTAATTATACGCGATACTTATGTGGATAAAGATAATACTTGCGTATATCAACATTATCAAAAATATCCTAATAATGCGTACAAACAGGCCTATGTACAGACTTCGTAATGTTATAGAAATATTATAAATTCGAATCGATAGTAAATCACATAATGAAATTAATTTGTTTAAATAATACATAATAATAATTATTGTATATAATTAACATTATTATTATTCTCTTACGTGTCAAACTTACGATATAAAGAAGATGCATGAAAGGGTGCTAAATTACTTTATGCTATGTATATTTTAATATACCATTGCTATTTATTAACTTATTTATCCATTAAGTTATTTAAATATGTAAGGGATATTTTGTGGAATTTTTCACGTAAACTAGTCAAAGGTCGGATAATTTATATAATTCATCAGCTGGAAAATTACGTATAAGAAAAGCGAATATTATTAAAGGAATGTGTACTATTGGAATTCAAATTTCGTCCTTAGATATTCATAAACACACAAAAAAAAAAACTTCTTTTAAAGTACATAGGAAAACCATAAATGCTATTATATTTGCGTAAACAATTTTTTATTTTTTTTGGTTTTTTGAAATTCACATTATATAAAACAGTGGGGTGATCTTTTATTTAATCGTACATAAATTGTTTCAAAATTCTCGTTAATGCTCCTCTATAATTATTGTAGTAAATAAATTTGCCGCATTAAAAATTACTATAATGATTTCTTAAAATGTATCGTTTCTTTGTAAACGAAATTATGATTTTCGCTTCATTAGCGAATACACCTTACTCTGCGGCTAAATGTTACTT
The DNA here is from genome assembly GCF_000503995.2 of Ceratosolen solmsi marchali. Classification (NCBI taxonomy): domain Eukaryota; kingdom Metazoa; phylum Arthropoda; class Insecta; order Hymenoptera; family Agaonidae; genus Ceratosolen; species Ceratosolen solmsi. The sequence continues at coordinate 1,857,811 of NW_011948426.1, read as the reverse complement.
GCCAACATATTATAAAAGGTTATATTATACTATAATAATAATAATAATAATAATAATAATAATAATAATAATAATAATAATAATAA
>NW_011948426.1:1857030-1857711 GCF_000503995.2 Ceratosolen solmsi marchali | reverse complement strand
ATGATAATAATAATGATAATAATGATAATAATAATGATAATAAGTAAGGCAATAAGTATTAGAAAAGAATCATAATTACCGTTAAAAATATCTACATAGAATAAAAAGAATAGATGACAAAGATCGTAGGATGCGAATAAAAGTAATAAATTTTCTACTCTCTCTGCCATCATATAACAATCATGACAATTTACAATGCAGACTTTTGCTTTTCCTATACTTTCCTCGAATTTCGCATTTATCTTTTACTCGAGCTTTTCTCTATTCCTTCTGACGCGTATATTGCAAGTTCACCTATAAAGGAGCGATAAAAGATAGAGGAGAACCAACCACAGACATGGAAGGAGAGATGTTCGCTTATAATAAATGTTCCTATCGTGACGTAGGTCAACGTATCTCTTGTTTTTTCTTTTTTTTTTTTTCTTTTTTTTTTTTTTTTTTGCTTTTCATCCAGCTTCTTAGATTCTCCCTAATGTTGTTACGATATTTATCTTCGTTCGACTTATCTCCTCTTTTACCACTTCCCGCCCCATCATTCCATCTCTCTTTATTTTATTTACTTTTTTAAAATTTAATTTTCATTCTCCCTCTCTTTCCTTTCTTTTTTTCTTATCTCACTCGTCTTTTCAGCCCCTTCCTCACTTCGTTATACGCTTATCTTAGTCTATTCGCCCCCCCCCC
>NW_011948426.1:1846981-1856975 GCF_000503995.2 Ceratosolen solmsi marchali | reverse complement strand
CTCTCTCTCTCTCTCTCTCTCTCTCTCTCTCTCGCTCGCTCGCTCTCTCTCTTTCTCTCTACCTCTTCTTACCATCGCTAATAATCATCGCCTTTATTCCACTTATCTTTCGATTTTACGAGTCCGTCCGAGACAACAACCAATGGAACATTTACGATTCAACAAAGTCAAACACGTCCCTCGATGCCCATACGTATTGCCGCGCGGCCGAACAAAGATTAAAAAGTAAGGAGCTTTCATACTGACGGAGAGTACCTCTAGCTGCAGATGTAAAATGAAAAATATTCCACCGCGGATTACGAGTGTAAGTTCAATTACCGGGGTGCGGGTAAACGCCGTAACGCCGTGACCCTACCTGCACTATCATCCTTTCCTCCATCTACCAAACTATTCGTACTTTAAAAACATTATGTATATAGTAATAGTACGTGTATTATGATTGAAATGATAATGGGCCCCAGTAAATAATTGTTGATCTATAATTGTATTTTTTTATCGTGATGTTATCTTTTTCTTCAATTTAGGGATTATTTTTACGCCATATGTGCAAACGAATGCATCCGTATACGAACGCACACATATCCGTTTATATAGACAGTATATATTAATGACAGAATTATTAATGTGCATTGCACGTGCGCGTATAGATTGTAACATAATTTCCGTTCTTTATTCTAATTCGAGCTTCGATAATAAAGTGAAATTTCATATTTCTTTCTATATCTATCTAAGTGCTTAAAAGCACTTTTTAACCTCTCTCTTAATAGAATTATGTAACTTTGAGTTGGTTGATTTACATCTTCTCACGTTGTTTCATAAAGTTTCTTCATTAAACTTACAAATAACCCAGTGACTCTATCTTTCGCTTTGTCTCTCGCATATCAGCATATATGTCAAAACATTATCTCGAAGAGGTTATTGTCCAAGAAGTTTTTCTATACTCTCAAGTAACATAGAATGTAAAAGTCCACGGTTCTACATTTAAAGCAACAATGCTGTAAACTGTGGCAAACTGTTTATAAGTATAAATATATGTAATATGATGAATCAACTGTTAAAACCTATTACGCGCACACGCTCAGACAAATTTATGTAATGTAACAAAGACAAATTTTTTTATCGTCATACGATACACGCTCTTTTATCCAATTCAATCGAATGAAATGAATAATTTTATAATACCGACGACGAGACATACGCAAGCTCAACGTTATAAACGAAAGTCGATATAAATTACTTCGAGCTTGAATAAATGTTTCGCTTACCAAACAAAATTCCAATGTATTGTCTCATTATTTATAAGTATATGCAAAGGAGAAGTGACTATTTACAGTTTCAAATAATAAAAACAAATATTTCTATACATTATATATCTAATGACCTTATTAAAGAAAGTTATTAAATTGTATTTCACGTGAATTTATTTTTAACCAACCAAAAATTGCCACTAAGAAGTAACGAGGACATACCTCCTAATGTATTATATTTCAAGTAGCGGTATGTATTTCCACAAAAATCCTATACTTGCGTATGTATTGTATTTAAATTTTAAATTTAGTTATTTTTGTTCTTATGAATAAGGAAGTCAAAAGCAAATGAAAATAAATGCTCGAGGTAAATAAAATCTCCATACGCTCGACGGGCCCCTATTTCATAATATATATACTACCATTAATAATATTAATAACAATAACAACAACAACAACAACAACAACAACAACAACAACAGCAACAACAATGGTAATAATAATAACAATACACATGTTTAGAACTTATTTGAATATTGCAAGATAATATTAAGAAAGTTTTTTTTGAAATACGCGAAATTTTCATGCAAATTAATCAGATTTATCATCGCTATTTTACTCAATTTTACACTATCGCATTAGATAAGGTGAATGGAACGTTTCCCCAAGTATGTTCAAATGTCCATAAAACAATAGTTATTTAGACATTTTATTATTCGCACAATTCATTCGCAGATTTCATATGCGATGGATCGAATATGAATAAGGGAAGAAACGCTTGCGAACAAGTGTCCTTGACAAAACTAATTTAAAGTTAATCAAGTGGGATATATTTTAACGAAATGTAATAACTTCTATTACAAGCAGACATGAATAAGCTCATTGAATTGGTCTTGGAGAATTGAAGCAATATTTTGTGAAATTTTTGGACTATCGCAAATAACATTATTCCCTTAATGTATGAACTATCGTTACATATATTAGAGATGGCAATTTTATGTCTGTAAATAGCAATTCAAGTTTAATATGAGAAAGTTATAAACTAAAATGCTATATCCTCTCATATTTTACGACGATTGATTAATTCTAAATAATTTCCTAATATAATTCTAGAAAAAGAGCGTGTAACAGCTATTTTTTTTTGTTTGTTTGTTTGTTTTTTTTTTTTTTTTTTTTTTTTTTTTTTTTTAACAGAAATAAAATATTACAATTACGCAGTAGAGTTTAAATAGATTTTAATTCGTACTTTCACTCTTCGAATATAATTACAAGTTCCATAAGAGTTTTGCTCATTACTATCTTACTTTCAACTAAGATAAATTACATAATATTTGTTGCTCAAGTTCTTTTCATATTAATAATAATGAAACAATATCTTTACGAGAGAAGAGTACTTTTTTATTTATTTATTTATTTATTTATTTAAATTAAGGCATTATCATATCTCTATTTTTTCGTTTTCTTCCTATATTCTTCTTTTTTTTCCCATTGTAAATTAAGCCATTTTAATCAAACGTAATATTAAATAAATACAATGAATCTCTCACCGAATGTCCCTCCCCCTTTTATTTATCAATATCCTTATCATCGTACAAAATCGTGACTTTTTTTTATTATCTGAAACACCTTTTAAGCGACAGCCAAGTTCGGAGAACTGTTTGTTTTATATTTAAGAGAGAAAAAATCTCTAATAATATATTGCAAATGATAATAGATTGTAATCGTTATTGTTTTGGGTGAAGATCAAATTCGTTAAGCGCATGCGGTACGTCGTCGGAATGTAACAAAATCCATCGACACGAGTGAGACAATCGACACGTAGATGGCCATTGATCTGCAGGAAGCGACGCCCATTTTCGACAATGGAAGCTGCCTCGGTGGTTCCTCGGTTCTAAACACCGGAACAATCGGCCAAGCAGACGTCTACGACATAAGGAATTTAAAGGAAGAAATGCAGAGGCACCCCGAGCTTTGAATTTCCATGAGGCGTCGCGAGTTTCTTGTCACTTAATTGACCGTCGCGATCACGATAAGGCGACCCTACCTTATTACGCCCCGATATAAGTCTTAATTCAACTTTTTCGAATAGGCGCTGTGCCAACGATGATAGTCCTTAGCCTCGATGTCAATGCTTCACCAGCTTCACCTATCCCACCTTTATTACTAATACAATAAGCTGAGAATATACTATGATCTACTAAAAAAAAATACCATTGTTTGAGCTGATGAATATTGGAGTTAAAAAGGGGTAAGAGATTTTTTTATGCAAAAGCAATCTTCCCCTTGAAAAATAATGAGAAAATAATACATAAATAATATTGTCATTCGATCGAATATTATTGAGACGCACGTGAGGCATTAAAACACTGTAATTATTAATAATTTATTAAATAATGGATAAATCATAAGTACATTTATTAATATTTAATTTGTCCTAATGATTAGATTCCTTAGTTATCTATCTGTATTAACATTAACACGCAACTAAATTGAATTAAAATTTCTGCTCGTACATTTTATTTATTTATCTAATAACCAAGTCTTATCTCTCTCACCTCTCCGCTCTCAAATATTTTATCCGACATTAACATCTAAGCGATTGTTTTCTTTAATAGAAAAATATAATATAACTTGACAAGTGAATATATTATATAATAAATTTTTTTCTATACATAAAATTAGATACCTGCTTAAACAAGTTAGATAACTTCGAATATCATGAGCTTTATGGGCCATACAATATTTAAATATTCCCTTGTATAGGAAATCTGTATAAATTACATTAATTATCTCCATATATAAAAAAGCCTATAATCTATGATGAAAATATGCGTGTGTATGTTGGTATTTTTTGGAAGGTCATCTTTGATCGAATTTTCCCTCTTCTTATTAGTTTTACGTGTCACAGTACAATTACACCGAAGATACGAATACGATTGGAATAGAATTGTAATGTATTTTTTTTTTTTTTTTTTTGTAATGTATTATTAAATATGTCGTACTCGGTGAAATACTTTTTCATGTACAACTTTATTTGAAGCTCAGCACTCACGATGTCGATTTTTTAACTATTCCTCGTAATAGGTAGATGCATATCTACGTAATTATTAAAATATATATATATATATATATATATCTGCAACATCCCTGAATAACTCGTGAATTTGTCGTTAAAATGCCAGGGACCCGATGTTTTTAAATTACCACGATCATAGCCTTCTGACCAAATTGCATGAAAGTAAGGGAGAGCCTACAATATTTAATGACTATCATTCGGTTCAACTATCACGGGTCTAGACGGCGCACTCCCTACTCCTTGATAATTTTGTTATCACTGGCACTACATATTTATAAGCTAACATGGCATGTTGAAGAGAGGGAAACGGGATGTCTTATCACTTGATGCTAGGGCACGTAATTTCATCGCTTCCGTTTTATGGCCAAGCCGATTCCAGCCGATGTTAAAGCAAAGCCGCGAATGCAATGGCGTCGTTAGGATCTTCCGGCTTCGATGCCGAGCTCTCCAACAGTACGTGGGGCGATGGGGGAGGGAGGGAGGGGGGAGGGATAAAAGAGTACGTTAGACTATTTTGTTATTAAACTTAAACATAGTTGTTAATTTTTTTCGGGAAGTAAGTTTACAGAGTAATCTGTAAATTACATTTAAATCAATGGAATTAAAACTAATTCATAATTATGTTTGAAGTTTTTTTAATTTAGGATTATAATATTCATTATCGAGTAATATTTTATTTTACATTTATTTCCGTAAATCACACTGTTACTATTAACTTTCAATTCGCTTCATCGATATTTTTTTTTTTTTTTTTTTTTTTTTTTTTTTTTTTTACACGATTGCTCAGTTAACATTACAAAATATCATTAAATAATTCATGGCTCGTCTCTTTCTATTGTGTCCATTATTGTTGAATTATTAAATAACTGGTGATTGGTAAAAATATATCGTTTATTAAACTTAAATATTCATGTAAATGTAATAATAGATGTATTGGAAACAATCTTTTGATAATTAATTTAGAATAATACTTTAACAATTAACAATTACAATTAAGAATGCCGTATAGCAATAGACATTATTATTAAAACATCATTTATAAACGAACATTATGTTTATTTTACTTTTTATTGCTAATTTGTGCATGCATCGTGTTAATTTGGATAAACAAAGTTCATAATCGTAGGTAATATCTTTCAAAATTACAATAAACTCGACTGTGGTGCTTTTATTATTCGATAAATAAACGAGCATATCGTTATTATATCTTATATCTTATTGTTGATTAAATATTCAAATTTAATTTAACTCTTATGAATTTTATATGTATTTCATTAGATATAAAGGAAATAAGGAGTGTTAAATAAAAACGTACGTAATAGACATGATGTGTGTGTGTGTGCGTGCGCGCGCTGAATATGTAGTATAATTATTAATTTATTTGATTAAAGAGCATGAGGCATAAAAGCCGAATTACTAATTCAAATTAATAACAAATACTATTTCGAACGCTAGAGATAATTTGACTTATTTGGAAGTAACGAGCGCGCATTTTCAATATTAGTTACAATGAAATATCGTAGGAGTGAAATTTGATGAGAATTCTCAATAGTGAGACAATGAGTGAGTGAGACCCGATAAATTACGACTTGGACAAGAGCGAAAAAAAAAAAGAAGAAAAGTCAAGGGAACAAAATGTACGTAACCAATGACGTCAGCCCCGACGTAAATCAAGGCGCGCGCATGATTTTCTAACTGATAGAATGCTATAAAGGTGCATTAGAGTAGGAGAAACAGGATGGACAGACTATGGTTAAGTATAGATTCCACGGTATCGTTATGCCCTTTAATTTAGGGTTTAGCTCCTCCGTACACGTAAGAGTACTACAGTCAATTTGCATTTAATGTATCATGTAATCAGTATAAACCAACATAGTAACAATAAAGTTACGCATACGTGACTTCTTTCGCGTAATTATGCAAGTTAATCAATGATTAAACAATGATTAAATGACGATTAAAGTAGCGTTCAGGCTATGCGATGTTAAGCTCGCCGATATTTCATCAAGTTGCGCTTTCTCGAAATCTATATAAATGCAATGAACGTTGTCTAATTCTTCTTATATAAAATTCTGATTTAATTCATGAATTATTTGAATGGTAAAATAAAATGGCCAAACCATTTTTCCATTAGCATAAGTTTAATGTCACTTTAAATTATAACAATTAAAAGCTTCTATCTGCAGAATGAGAAATATCAATTTAAGTGACTTTAATGTTGATGATTTTGGTGCTTCGACACATTCGTATGTGAAGTGCAGTAAAAGAAAAATGGGAAAAGATTTATATTAAATGATCATGTTCAATACATCATAATTATGCCTCGTTCAAATACTTTATTTAAAATTCAAATATTAACTAGCGAGTAATTATTATTTCTCTTTGGTCATTTCAATATTAATAATATTGACTCTTGTACAAGTCACTAGCTGATAAATATTAATTGGCTATTCTCTCTCTCTCTCTCTCTCTCTATTTCCCCTCTCTCTCTCTCTCTCTCTCCCTTCATGTTCACAATTAATTTTCTATCTAGCCATCGTTTTACACTTTATATTTTACTTTATTCGCATCTATTCCACTAGGAAAACCTGGATTATATCGTTTGCAATCGGGCCAGCCAATCGTTCAGCAATTTTGAGAAATAATGGTCCTATAATTTAAAGCCACCGGGCTCATCTAAAGCACCAATTTCTATTTGCGTACTTGTGCCGACCATTAATTTTTATGGTCTGTAAGTTTTCGAATTCATTAAAAGTCAAGTTGCAAGTATTTATTCAGCCCGTTAATCAGTGCTAAAACAATAAACTTTCAAAACTTACATCCCCACTTTCGCTCCCACTATTCTCCCCGTCGACGTAACTTTTCAAAAACGCCATCACTTTGCAAATGATAATCCAATCGAATATAATATGATATAAGGGTCACGAGGGGGCAACTTCTTCGATCCGATTTCCAGGGTAGCTTTTTACCAGGGACGTCGTTTGCCCCGGGAGCTGACAGTCGTTATCCTTGTTGCAGTCACGGCGCCATTGGATCCGCTTGGCCTCGATGCTCATTCGAAAAGCCGCCAGGATAACTCGCGTTATCATCAGACCTTAGCACTTCCCTCGACGACGACACTTGGCATCGCCTCCTCCTTGCTCCGTGATCTCGTCCCCTCTCCACCCCATCCCAATCCCTTGATCTTACTGTTACATCAAAGCTTTGTTATAGCACGTATTACAATATTCTCCGCCCGTTGTTCATTTTATGAATGATAATGACAGTCACATGGAATCCGAAACTATAAGAGCAGATGCGATCGAATTAAATACCAATGTACTCATTAAATATTTGTAGATGCCGATAAAGTATAGAAGGCATGTTTAAAGCATCGATTGCTTTTATTGTTAAGCCACATTATTTTGCGAAAGAACTAGTGGTGTAATTTACTACGATGTGATAAGAGCATTGAACTGTTCTTACTAAGATTCTAAATGTTTTAATATTATCATGAAAACATATGTGCTTTTGTCAGATAATGAGAGTATTTTTACTATAGCAAGTACTCTAAAGTCATTAGCTTCAAAGTTCCACTCGATAATCCGTCATTGCGAAAGAAGAAGAAATTACATTTGCTTTAATATTAATACAAATAAAACATACGACACGCTTATGGCGAATGATAGTAGGAGCTAACGTGAAAAAAAGGTTTTATAGACTAGAAAGCGGCTTTATTATTAATGTTTATCATCGAAAAATGTATGTATCGAGTTCGCAGAATAGTTGAATTTTATTGAATAACGATTGAATGAAAAATTAACAGCCACGTCAAAATAATGCGTATTTTTATTAATAAAATGGGTTAAATTGAGGTCTCGAGAGACTCCTCCTCCTCCGCGCTTAGGCCTAAAGCCAAACTCGCGTGCTCCGAGGTAATAAACCTCGGAAGGAGGTTACATATATACCATCGACTACCTTTAAACTATGAGTTATAACAGAGATTGAAATCCAAAATAATACATATTTATAATTGGAAAAGAAGATTATACGCCCGCAAACACACGCGCGCCCGCGCGAGCTCACACAGATGATAGAAAAGAAAAGAAAAGAAATGAAAATTCATCGAATTTGACTAAGTATATGTTTCAATATTCACTTGGAAATTAAATATTTGAATATAAGCCAACTTATAAAAGATTATTTAATGCAGCTTCAATTCTTTATCGCTCGACCGAAATTTAGTGCAACATCGAAGAAACGGGGAATCGAAAAAAATTAATGATAAATCTCCAATGAATCTCAATAGTTTTTATTTTATAAACATATTTCTTTATTATAAAAAGGATACCGGCATTTTATTATTCGCCATACAATAGGGAGATTTTACAATCAGTATTACCTTGAGTATACTTAAGTGCGTTTAGAGTATGAGATTATGTACAAAGTCATTCAACTAATCCCCCGCGCGGATCTAGGCGATTAATTATGAATAAAACTCCTCCGCCTATATATCGTTCAATATATCTACAGCGCATGGCGAGTACCGTCACCGCATTATCTGATCTCCAGATTATACAGCATCCGTGATAGAGCGCCCTAACCATCTAAAGATGCCTGAGAGTCTACTCTAGTAAAGATTAATTTCCTTTTTCAAGCATTTCCTAAGCTTTTTTTTTTTTTTTTTTTTTTTTTTTTTTTTTTTTTCACGAATATGTGCATGGTCAGCCCGCAATTTAAAGAGCCACGAGGCCGTTTTTTTTTCTTTTTCTTTTTTTCTTTGCAAAGGATATCATTTCAATGATTTTAAGCTTTTAAGCTACTAATAAGTGTCTTGACAGCCCTATTAGAACAAGTAATATTATAACTTTCGCTATCGACTTTGAGATTTTTAATGCATGATGAAAGGCCAATTTCCACTAATGCTAAATAAATTTTAATCAATGCCTTTTTCAGATCTGAGAATAATTACTGTAATACTGTATAAGCAATAATGATCCATCCGAGTTCACGTGTGCGTCATCTCCAAGAAAATCTATAAAGGCCACTTAATCGTTCAAATCATAAGAACTTAAATTAATTCCTCTTCCAGGAACGGAAGTTGGAAACGGTCAATTAAAGTGCGTCCGCGTCAAATATATTATTGCACTCGCTCTGCATCTGGTCCCATGTTATTAACAAAATAATAATAACAATAATAATAATAATAATAATAATAATTTAAAAATAATATAAAGTTTTATTGTACATTTATCGTCGATTATGAGTATCTAATTTTTTTCATTAATTTTAGAATCCTTTTGTACTTAAAATGATATTTCAAATAAATCATAAATCATCTATCGTTGCTTTAATATTATCTAATAAAATTATAAATAATATAGTAAAGTATTAATACGAATGACAAAACATATTGTAAGCTCAGTTGCAATAAATCTACGGAATAGAAAATATGGATTCTGAATAGTGAGGCCATAGTAATGTATAATAATATTGTAATTACAAGCTTCGGTTTATCATGCAACAATGTAATCCATATATGGCATGCTTGATAGTAATACTTTAACGAGCGTGCTTAATTAAAAATATATCGATGTCTTATGTTTTTATATTTATTTACGTTTGCTATTTCGTTTGTTTTCTCTTTTGTTTATGTATAATAAAAATTCAGTTTATAATAATTGATTTGTCA